>NC_092290.1:20103453-20403453 GCF_036320965.1 Panulirus ornatus | reverse complement strand
TGATTTGATAAACAGAGAAGAGGTAGTAAAAGCTTTGTGGAAGATGAAAGCCGGCAAGGCAGCAGGTTTGGATGGTATTGCAGTGGAATTTATTGAAAAAGGGGGTGACTGTATTGTTGACTGGTTGGTAAGGTTATTTAATGTATGTATGATTCATGGTGAGGTGCCTGAGGATTGGCAGAATGCTTGCATAGTGCCATTGTACAAAGGCAAAGGGGATAAGAGTGAGTGCTCAAATTACAGAGGTATAAGTTTGTTGAGTATTCCTGGGAAATTATATGGGAGGGTATTGATTGAGAGGGTGAAGGCAAGTACAGAGCATCAGATTGGGGAAGAGCAGTGTGGTTTCAGAAGTGGTAGAGGATATGTGGATCAGGTGTTTGCTTTGAAGAATGTATGTGAGAAATACTTAGAAAAGCAAATGGATTTGTATGTAGCATTTATGGATCTGGAGAAGAAATATGATAGAGTTGATAGATATGCTCTGTGGAAGGTATTAAGAATATATGGTGTGGGAGGCAAGTTGTTAGCAGCAGTGAAAAGTTCTTATCGAGGATGTAAGGCATGTGTACGTGTAGGAAGAGAGGAAAGTGATTGGTTCTCGGTGAATGTAGGTTTGCGGCATGGGTGTGTGATGTCTCCATGGTTGTTTAATTTGTTTATGGATGGGGTTGTTAGGGAGGTGAATGCAAGAGTTTTGGAAAGAGGGGCAAGTATGAAGTCTGTTGTGGATGAGAGAGCTTGGGAAGTGAGTCAGTTATTGTTCGCTGATGATACAGCGCTGGTGGCTGATTCATGTGAGAAACTGCAGAAGCTGGTGACTGAGTTTGGTAAAGTGTGTGAAAAAAGAAAGTTAAGAGTAAATGTGAATAAGAGCAAGGTTATTAGGTACAGTAGGGTTGAGGGTCAAGTCAATTGGGAGGTAAGTTTGAATGGAGAAAAACTGGAGGAAGTAAAGTGTTTTAGATATCTGGGAGTGGATCTGGCAGCGGATGGAACCATGGAAGCGGAAGTGAATCATAGGGTGGGGGAGGGGGCGAAAATTCTGGGAGCCTTGAAGAATGTGTGGAAGTCGAGAACATTATCTCGGAAAGCAAAAATGGGTATGTTTGAAGGAATAGTGGTTCCAACAATGTTGTATGGTTGCGAGGCATGGGCTATGGATAGAGTTGTGTGGAGGAGGGTGGATGTGCTGGAAATGAGATGTTTGAGGACCATGTGTTATGTGAGGTGGTTTGATCGAGTAAGTAATGTAAGGGTAAGAGAGATGTGTGGAAATAAAAAAAAAGTGTGGTTAAGAGAGCAGAAGAGGGTGTTTTGAGATGGTTTGTCACATGGAGAGAATGAGTGAGGAAAGTTTGACCAAGAGGATATATGTGTCAGAGGTGGAGGGAGCAAGCAGAAGAGGGAGACCAAATTGGAGGTGGAAAGATGGAGTGAAAAAGATTTTGAGTGATCAGGGCCTGAACATGCAGGAGGGTGAAAGGCGTGCAAGGAATAGAGTGAATTGGAAAGATGTGGTATAACAGGGTCACCGTGCTGTCAGTGGATTGAACCAGGGCATGTGATGCATCTGGGGTAAACCATGGAAAGTTGTGTGGGGCCTGGATGTGGAAAGGGAGCTGTTGTTTCGGGCATTATTACATGACAGCTAGAGACTGAGTGTGAACGAATGTGTCCTTTGTTGTCTTTTCCTAGCGCTACCTCGCACACATGAGGGGGTAGGGGGTTGATATTCCATGTGTGGCGAGGTGACGATGGGAATAAATAAAGGTAGACAGTATGAATTATGTACATGTGTATATATGTATATGTCTGTGTGTGTATATATATGTGTACATTGAGATGTATAGGTATGTATATTTGCGTGTGTGGACGTGTATGTATATACATGTGTATGGGGGTGGGTTGGGCCATTCTTTCATCTGTTTCCTTGCGCTACCTCGCTAACGCGGGAGACAGCGACAAAGCAAAATAAATAAATAAATAAATGATTATAATGTTTTACTTTACACAGTGCCGCATCATGCGAAACCTCAAAGATATTGATGAAAATAATGAGCCCAGGAGTAAGGGATATGGCTTCATTACCTTCATGGATCATGAGCATGCACTGGCGGCTCTTCGAAAAATCAACAATAATCCCAACATATTCACTAATGCGCAGGTAAGTAAACATATGGTTTTTGTTGTAATAACTTTACTCTTTCAAGCAATGAGAAAATATCTCAAGGTGCGCCTTGTTAAAATAGGCTGTGGATATTTCTAAACTTTTATTGTATCAGACATGCAACAAAATATTACATTGTGGAAGATATTGTAAAGGACAGGATGCTGAGAATAAAAAAATTTTGTATGGAATGTCAGTGATTAGATGTTGCCTTTTATGAATAATAACTGATTATAGTAATTTTTTTCTACAACTTTCCTAGTGCTTTCATTCTGTTTTCTCAAGATTCAGGAGAAAGTGATTTTAAACCAACTGCTTTTTGGAATGTAGGGACTGCAGTAATCTCAAAGTGGATAAAACAGACCAGATGCAGTATGCATCCTCAGAGTCTTTTTGAGATGAATCTCTTTCTGATAGGTACCCAACATGAAGATTTTAGGTTATGGAATATTCACATTTAGATTTTCCCCAAATGAATTTCTTGAAATTATAGAGAAAGCTTAACAGAGGATCTCCTTCACATTGTACAATAAAAAACTACCAATTAGTTTAAGTTTTCAAACTAGTGAAAGAGGTTATGATTCAGTTGTATCTGAGGCTGTTTATTTAGTTTTTCTTTGTGGGCTATTTAATGATAAGACAGAGCCAGTAACACTGTCACTTTATATGAAAGTGTTTTACAGGAGCCTTTGTTAGTGGCTTTGACATTTATGTTCTTGGTTCTTTGTGAATTAGACTTCTGAGATGCTTTTCTCTGAGGAACTTTTGGCATCCCCATCTTAGTGCAGGTGGGAATTGTCAAGATTCCTGAATCTTTCATACAGTATGTTTCCACATTTTATGCTTAAATGCTTAAACACTTTCTCTTATTATCTAGTATAAGGAAGAAAGACCAGTGAGACATCTCTCTGTAGAGTGACCCACGAGCATGTAATATTCTTTGGAGATATAGGGGTTAAGACCTCTTAACCCTTTATCTCTTAAGTGGGGAACACTGGTTTTTCCACACTTTTCTCTCCTTTTAACAAGATGGCAGTCTGTCACTCATTTTGGGCGCACCCTCAGCTAATCAGAGACTGCCACAGATATGATGTCATTGATCCTCTGCTCTCAACCACAGAAGGATTTGGGAGCTATCTTGGGTAGTGGTAATATGGAAGGGGAGATAAGGGAGGGAGCAGTACAGGGTACAAGAGTCATTGGATTCCTTAATAGAATGATGAAGGGTAGAGGTGTAAGTATGGAAGTGTAGAAAGGATTAAGGGACAGCATAGTCCTCCCGACCTTGACCTATGGACATGGGATGAGTGACATAGGTCAAGATTGAGTTGAGAGGAGCATGTGGTATGATTTGATGGAAGAAGGTAATATGGAGTTGTATGAGAGATTTGGGATGGCAGTGAATGCAAAGGGAATGAATTGTGGAGTGGTAGAGAAGGAAAAACATAATACTTTGAGCTGATTTGGATATGTGGAAAGAATGCGAGACAGAATTTACAAGGAGAGTGTATGATTGTATGATTAAAGTAGTTGATTGAGAGGAGGACCACTTTTGACATGGGGAAATAGAGTAGAAGAGTATTGAAGTAGGAGAAATGAGAGAAGAATGCTTGTAATGATGTTTGTGAGAGGGGCATGTAAAAGCAGGGATAATTGGGGACTCTTTTGCTATGGTCACCCCCTTGATGGGAGTTTCTGAAGGGAATGAGCATCAGAGATATTGATAGATGGATGAGTAAGCTAATGATCTTTCTTATATAACTCACCTTTGGTTCTACTCTCCCTAGAAATTTGGTCAAAATTTTGTTGTATTCCTTGGCAGCTCTAAAGAAATAGACAGGGTGTGGCATATGTCTTTGCTGTCTAACTTCCTTTCTTTGGCTTCACTACTTTTTCTGTTGTCTGTAGCTTAGTTTTCTCTTTAGCCATTCCATTGTGGTATTCATTGATAAAATGTAGTCATTGTTAATGGTGTTCCTCAGGGTTCTGTTCTATCACCTACTCTCATTCTGCTCTTAAATTATTGCTTCTCTTGTATTACTAACCCTCTTCACTGTTATGCTGATGATTGCATTTTACACACCTCATTTAATCCCCCCCCCCTTCTTTTAATACTCATTCTCTTTCTTATCAAATTCCCTCCCTCAATTCTGACCAGTGCAGCATCTCAGAGTGGGAAAACAGTAATTTTGTTGAATTTGATAGTGCTGAAACTCAATTTCTTGTTATATCTCTCTCTGAAAATTGTTCATTTCCATCTGTTTAGAACACCACAGTTCAACCCTGTAATACCAAAACAAGTTAGGCATGTTCATATCTTTCTCTCTATGGAAACCCCACATAATCGGCTTCATAAAGTCTGCTTCCCAAAAACTGGGAGTCTTGTTTAGGTGCCATAATTATTTTTCTTTTCTTTTCTTTTTTTTTTTTCTTTTTTTTTTTTTTCCCCGCTGTCTTCCGCATTTGCGAGGTAGCGCAAGGAAACAGACGAAAGAAATGGCCCAACCCACCCCCATACACATGTATATACATACGTCCACACACGCAAATATACATACCTACACAGCATTCCATGGTTTACCCCAGACGCTTCACATGCCCTGATTCAATCCACTGACAGCATGTCAACCCCGGTATACCACATCGATCCAGTTCACTCTATTCCTTGCCCTCCTTTCACCCTCCTGCATGTTCAGGCCCCGATCACACAAAATCTTTTTCACTCCATCTTTCCACCTCCAATTTGGTCTCCCACTTCTCCTCGTTCCCTCCACCTCCGACACATATATCCTCTTGGTCAATCTTTCCTCACTCATTCTCTCCATGTGACCAAACCATTTCAAAACACCGTCTTCTGCTCTCTCAACCACGCTCTTTTTATTTCCACACATCTCTCTTACCCTTACATTACTTACTCGATCAAACCACCTCACACCACACATTGTCCTCAAACATCTCATTTCCAGCACATCCATCCTCCTGCGCACAACTCTATCCATAGCCCATGCCTCGCAACCATACAACATTGTTGGAACCACTATTCCTTCAAACATACCCATTTTTGCTTTCCGAGATAATGTTCTCGACTTCCACACATTCTTCAAGGCTCCCAGAATTTTCGCCCCTCCCCCACCCTATGATCCACTTCCGCTTCCATAGTTCCATCCGCTGCCAGATCCACTCCCAGATATCTAAAACACTTTACTTCCTCCAGTTTTTCTCCATTCAAACTTACCTCCCAATTGACTTGACCCTCAACCCTACTGTACCTAATAACCTTACTCTTATTCACATTTACTCTTAACTTTCTTCTTTCACACACTTTACCAAACTCAGTCACCAGCTTCTGCAGTTTCTCACATGAATCAGCCACCAGCGCTGTATCATCAGCGAACAACAACTGACTCACTTCCCAAGCTCTCTCATCCCCAACAGACTTCATACTTGCCCCTCTTTCCAAAACTCTTGCATTCACCTCCCTAACAACCCCATCCATAAACAAATTAAACAACCATGGAGACATCACACACCCCTGCCGCAAACCTTCATTCACTGAGAACCAATCACTTTCCTCTCTTCCTACACGTACACATGCCTTACATCCTCGATAAAAACTTTTCACTGCTTCTAACAACTTGCCTCCCACACCATATATTCTTAATACCTTCCACAGAGCATCTCTATCAACTCTATCATATGCCTTCTCCAGATCCATAAATGCTACATACAAATCCATTTGCTTTTCTAAGTATTTCTCACATACATTCTTCAAAGCAAACACCTGATCCACACATCCTCTACCACTTCTGAAACCACACTGCTCTTCCCCAATGTGATGCTCTGTACATGCCTTCACCCTCTCAATCAATACCCTCCCATATAATTTACCAGGAATCCTCAACAAACTTATACCTCTGTAATTTGAGCACTCACTCTTATCCCCTTTGCCTTTGTACAATGGCACTATGCACGCATTCCGCCAATCCTCAGGCACCTCACCATGAGTCATACATACATTAAATAACCTTACCAACCAGTCAATAATACAGTCACCCCCTTTTTTAATAAATTCCACTGCAATACCATCCAAACCTGCTGCCTTGCCGGCTTTCATCTTCCGCAAAGCTTTTACTACCTCTTCTCTGTTTACCAAATCATTTTCCCTAACCCTCTCACTTTGCACACCACCTCGACCAAAACACCCTATATCTGCCACTCTATCATCAAACACATTCAACAAACCTTCAAAATACTCACTCCATCTCCTTCTCACATCACCACTACTTAAAGTAGTAAAGTAGTAAAGTCAGGGGTTAGTGAGAGGACAAGAGCAAGGGAAGGAGTAGCACTACTCCTGAAACAGGAGTTGTGGGAGTATGTGATAGAATGTAAGAAAGTAAATTCTCGATTGATATGGGTAAAACTGAAAGTTGATGGAGAGAGATGGGTGATTATTGGTGCATATGCACCTGGGCATGAGAAGAAAGATCATGAGAGGCAAGTGTTTTGGGAGCAGCTGAATGAGTGTGTTAGTGGTTTTGATGCACGAGATCGGGTTATAGTGATGGGTGATTTGAATGCAAAGGTGAGTAATGTGGCAGTTGAGGGAATAATTGGTATACATGGGGTGTTCAGTGTTGTAAATGGAAATGGTGAAGAGCTTGTAGATTTATGTGCTGAAAAAGGACTGGTGATTGGGAATACCTGGTTTAAAAAGCGAGATATACATAAGTATACGTATGTAAGTAGGAGAGATGGCCAGAGAGCGTTATTGGATACGTGTTAATTGACAGGCGCGTGAAAGAGAGACTTTTAGATGTTAATGTGCTGAGAGGTGCAACTTGAGGGATGTCTGATCATTATCTTGTGGAGGCTAAGGTGAAGATTTGTATGGGTTTTCAGAAAAGAAGAGTGAATGTTGGGGTGAAGAGGGTGGTGAGAGTAAGTGAGCTTGGGAAGGAGACTTGTGTGAGGAAGTACCAGGAGAGACTGAGTACAGAATGGAAAAAGGTGAGAACAATGGAAGTAAGGGGAGTGGGGGAGGAATGAGATGTATTTAGGGAATCAGTGATGGATTGCACAAAAGATGCTTGTGGCATGAGAAGAGTGGGAGGTGGGTTGATTAGAAAGGGTAGTGAGTGGTGGGATGAAGAAGTAAGAGTATTAGTGAAAGAGAAGAGAGAGGCATTTGGACGATTTTTGCAGGGAAAAAATGCAATTGAGTGGGAGATGTATAAAAGAAAGAGACAGGAGGTCAAGCGAAAGGTGCAAGAGGTGAAAAAGAGGGCAAATGAGAGTTGGGGTGAGAGAGTATCATTAAATTTTAGGGAGAATAAAAAAATGTTCTGGAAGGAGGTAAATAAAGTGTGTAAGACGAGGGAGCAAATGGGAACTTCAGTGAAGGGTGCAAATGAGGAGGTGATAACATTATTTTTCTTGTGAGCATTTATTTCATATCTATGCCTTTTATGCATCCAAGTTTAGAGTACTGCTCACTCATTTGGGATGGCTCATCCTCTTGTCTCTCCATTACTTAGAGTGGAATCAAAAGCCTTCTATTTTACTAATTCTCCTAGCATTTCTTGCCACAGTGTTACTGCTTCCCTTCGATTCTTTAGGTAATAGTTTGGCTATTGTTCTCATAAACTATCTGCATGTATCCCTACACTCAAGTTTTGGACCTGTGAAATGCATTTGGCTATTTCTTTCTGCAGTTTCTTTGTAGTTGTTCTTGACATAGCCAAAGCTTTTGATGGTGTGGCATCGGGGTCTCATCTCTTAGCTCCCCTCTTTTGGCTTCCTCCCTCATATTGCTCTTTTATATCGAGCTACCTCTCCTGCCGATCTATCTCTGTAGTTGTTGATGGATCAACCTCCCTCCTTTTTTCCATAAACAGTAGTGTCCCTCAAGATTCAATCCTGTCTGCTACACTTTTTCTCCCTTTTTTCAATGATTTCCTTTCCTCCACAGATAATCAGATGCACTCATACACAGATGAATCAACACTGCAATCACCCACATCCTTTAGTTCTGCTCCTTCTTCTCTCACCTAAGCTGCATCTTGTGTTGACACAGCTTCCTCAATAAACTCACACTTGGACAGGATATCTCAGTGGGTAGATGAAATCTAGTCAAGTTTAATGCCTCCAAGACCCAGTTTCTACCTATCTATTCATTAAAAACTCACAAATCTTGTCTCTCCTTTGATAGTTCTTTAATTCCACATCTTGACTAAGTGAAAATACTTGGTATTACTCTAACATTCACACTTCCACTCTTTCTCGGAAACCCCACATTACGGGAATAGCTAAGGCTGCCTCTAAGAAACTAGGTGTCCTGTATAGATGTGAAAACTTCTCTTCTGAACATTTGCTCCAATTATACATAGGATTGATTCATCCTTGTGTGGAGCACTACTGTTCCATCTAGGGTAGTTCTAGCTTTGCATCCGTACTCGACAAGAGTTGAATTGAAAGCAGTCCTACCTATGAACTGTCCCAGGCTAACTTCCAAGTTGACCCTCTTGCCCAATGCTGCATTGTTGGTTCACTCTCCCTCTTCTGTAGGAATTGCTTTGGTTCTTGTTCAGAAGTGCTGGCTGCTCATGTGCCCCCACCACTAGCTAGACCACACAGCACTCAGCAAGCTGCTGTGTCACATTGTTACAGAATAACCATTGGCTACTCAAGGGTGGGTCATTTTGATAACTGCTTCTTTCCTTGCATGCCAAAGCTCTGGACCTCACTCCTGTCTCATGTCTTTCCCAATAACTATGACCTGGCACATTTCAGAAGACAGGTTTTTCACTTCCTCCAAAATTTGGATATACTTTCCCTTGTCTTTTCTTTTTCTGTTTCATAATTCTCTATATTTCAGTTAAGGCCCAGCTGTGATATAGAGTTTTGTCCATGACTGGAGCCTTCAGTGTAAAGATGAAACTCATCTCATCTCTCATTTGCCCTCTTTTTCAACCCTGCGCCTTCCTCTTGACCTTCTGCCACTTTTTCTTTTACATATCCCTAATATTTGCTCCCCTTCCTTGTAAGTAGTATCCATTCACTTCTCTTTTCTCATCACTAGCAACTTGACTTCATCTTCCCACCACTTACAACCTTGTTTCACCTGTTCTTCACCTACCTTTTGTATGCCACTCACTTCTCTTGTACATGTTCCCCAAATTCCTCCCATTCCTCATCCGCTTCCCTGTCTCTGTTTACTCTCACCTTTTATCTTCAGTACTCAATCTCTTCTAGTGTTTCTTCACACTAGTCTCTTTTCCAAGCTCACTTACTTTCAACTCCCTCTGCTTGCCATATAATTTTCTTTCTGAAAATCTCTACAAATCTTCACCCTCACCTCTACCAGGTAATGATCAGATATCTCAGACATGATGGGTTATAGATATGTTTAAACTTTGTAATATTGGAGTGATAGGTGGTGTCCAGATCATAGATGAAGAAAAGCTGATACTTCCATGTCTGAGAAGTATAGTTTAAGATAAATATATGTTTAAGAGGATAACATTTAGTATTGGTTTGGGAAGGTGGTTGTTCACTAATTGTTGAATTGATTCAATGTTTTTTTTTTTTTTTTTTTTTTCAAACTATTCGCCATTTCCCGCGTTAGCGAGGTAGCGTTAAGAACAGAGAACTGGGCCACTGAGGGTTTATTTTTTTGTCACCATTTATTTTTAAGGAGGGTGATCTATTAGTATAGGTTTTCAAAAAGTGAACATTTTCTTTTAGCTGGTTGAGAAGGGTCTCGTGTTGTTACAAAAAACTGAGTGCCAAGCACATTGAAGTAAGATTATATTAGAAGTGTTTTTGTTTCATTGAGCTGGTGTTGAATAAGTGCAATTGCCAGGCCTGTTTGGGATTAAACTCAAGTGAAAAGTCAACTTTTGTGAAGTTGTATCATTCAGCCTCATTCTAGTCATAGAACTTCTTCCTATAAAAGAGCCCATCTTTTCCCCACTACAGATTGGAGTGCTGCCTCAGGAGAAGAGGTCCTCAGGGTTATTTAGTAATGATGATAATAGATGTATATTATTTCCTGCCCCAAGAATCCCCTCCATCTTTATGAGGTTCATTCATGAAGCTGGCTACATCCAATGTAGTAATGTGTATGTCTATGTGCAGAAAGTGCAAGACATTTGAGAAATAAGTGCTTGGCGTCTTCATTTGGTAGTTGCATTGTGGGCATGAAGGTTCTGGGATATGTTGAAATGGTGTTGGTAGACAGGGATGTGTGACTCAAGTTTGTCTGGGAAGTTTGGTATCAGATGAGTGTATGCTTGGTGGGTCAATTTTTAAGATTGAGTTGGAAGGGGCAGATGTTTAGTGCTAGTTAGGTTATTTCAGTGTGCATGGGCTTTTCAAGTGTTATATGGCTGGAGTGGAAGGATCTGTGACTTAATGTTACTGAAGTGTGAAGCAAAGATAAGCTTTTTATTTCTATTGGGGGTTGGTGGTTCATTATGGAGTGGTTTAGGTATGAGAAATCAACTGCTGTTGCATAGAAGTGTGCTGAGCACAGCAGTACCATCCAAACCAGCCTCCTTGCCAGCTTTCATCATCCACAAAACTTTCACTACCTCTTCTCTGTTTACCAAAACATTCTCCCTGACCCTCTCACTTCGCACACCACCTCAACCAAAACACCCTATATCTGCCACTCTATCATCAAATGCATTCAACAAACCTTCAAAATACTCACTTTATCTCCCTCTCACTTCACCACTACTTGTTATTAGCCCCCTTCACTGATGTTCCCATTTGTTCTCTTGTCTTACGCAATATATTTACCTCCTTCTAAAATATCTTTTTCTCTTTCTTTCTTTCATACTATTCGCCATTTCCCGCATCAGCGAGGTAGCGTTAAGAACAGAGGACTGGGCCTCTGAGGAAACATCCTCATCCAGCCCCCTTCTCTGTTCCTTCCTTTGGGGAAAAAAAAAAAGAGAGGGGAGGATTTCCAGCCCCCCGCTCCCTTCCCTTTTAGTCGCCTTCTACGACACGCAGGGAATACGTGGGAAGTATTCTTTCTCCATGATCCCCAGTTATCTTTTTATTCTCCTAAGATTTAATGATACTCTCACCCTAACTATCATTTTCCTTCTTTTTCACCTTTTGCACCTTTTTTTTTTTTTTTTTCTAGCTCTCCTAGTCATTTGCACTATTTCCCTGCAAAAATCATCCAATTGCCTTTCTCTTCTCTTTCACTAACAATCTTACTTCTTCATCCCACCACTCACTACCCTTTCTAATCTGCCCTAGGGATAGGGGAGAAAGAATACTTCCCACATATTCCTTGCATGTTGTAAAAGGCAACTAAAAGGGGAGGGAGCGGGGGGCTGAAAATCCTCCCCTCTCATTTTTAATTTTTCAAAAGAAGGAACAGAGAAGGGGAGCAAGTGAGGATATTCCCTCTTAAGACTCAGTTCTCTTTTCATGACGCTACCTTGCTAATGTGGGAAATGGCGAATATGTATAAAAAAGAAAAAAATGTATTTATTTAGTTATTATACTTTGTCGTTGTCTCCAGCATTAGCGAGATAGCGCAAGGAAACAGATGAAGAAATGGCCCTACCCACCCACATACACATGTATATACATACACGTCCACACACGCACATATACATAACTATACATCTCAACATATCCATATATATATATTATTTATATTTATTTATTTTGCTTTGTCGCTGTCTCCCGTGTTTGCGAGATAGCGCAAGGAAACAGACGAAAGAAATGGCCCAACCCGCCTACATACACATGTATATACATACACGTCCACACACGCAAATTTACATACCTATACATCTCAATGTACACATACATATACACACACAGACATATACATATATACACATGTACATAATTCATACTGTCTGCTTTTATTTGTTCCCATCGCCACCTCGCCACACATGGAATAACAACCCCCTCCCCCTCAGGTGTGCGAGGTAGCGCTAGGAAAAGACACCAAAGGCCCCATTCGTTCACACTCAGTCTCTAGCTGTCATGTAATAATGCACCGAAACCACAGCTCCCTTTCCACATCCAGGCCCCACACAACTTTCCATGGTTTACCCCAGACGCTTCACATGCCCTGGTTCAATCCATTGACAGCACGTCGACCCCGGGATACCACATCGTTCCAGTTCACTCTATTCCTTGCCCGCCTTTCACCTTCCTGCATGTTCAGGCCCCGATCACTCAAAATCTTTTTCACTCCATCTTTCCACCTCCAATTTGGTCTCCCACTTCTCCTCGTTCCCTCTACCTCCGACACATATATCCTCTTGGTCAATCTTTCCTCACTCTTTCTCTCCATGCATCCAAACCATTTCAACACACCCTCCTCTGCTCTCTCAACCACGCTCTTTTTATTTCCACACATCTCTCTTACCCTTACATTACTTGCTAGATCAAACCACCTCACACCACATATTGTCCTCAAACATCTCATTTCCAGCACATCTACCCTCCTGCGCACAATTCTATCCATAGCCCACGCCTCGCAACCATACAACATTGTTGGAACCACTATTCCTTCAAACATACCCATTTTTGCTTTCCGAGATAATGTTCTCCACTTCCAAACATTCTTTAAGGCTCCCAGAATTTTTGCCCCCTCCCCCACCCTATGATACACTTCCACTTCCATGGTTCCATCCACTGCCAGATCCACTCCCAGATATCTAAAACACTTTACTTCCTCCAGTTTTTCTCCATTTAAACTTACCTCCCAATTGACTTGACCCTCAACCCTACTGTACCTAATACCATGCTCTTATTCACATTTACTCTTAACTTTCTTCTTTCACACACTTTACCAAACTCAGTCACCAGCTTCTGCAGTTTCTCACATGAATCAGCCACCAGCGCTGTATCATCAGCGAACAACAACTGACTCACTTCCCAAGCTTTCTCATCCACAACAGACTTCATACTTGCCCCTCTTTCCAAAACTCTTGCATTCACCTCCCTAACAACCCCATCCATAAACAAATTACACAACCATGGAGACATCACACACCCCTGCTGCAAACCTACATTCACTGAGAACCAATCACTTTCCTCTCTTCCTGTACATACACATGCCTTACATCCTCGATAAAAACTTTTCACTGCTTCTAACAACTCGCCTCCCACACCATATATTCTTAATACCTTCCACAGAGCATCTCTATCAACTCTATCATATGCCTTCTCCAGATCCATAAATGCTACATACAAATCCATTTGCTTTTCTAAGTATTTCTCACATACATTCTTCAAAGCAAACACCTGATCCACACATCCTCTGCCACTTCTGAAACCACACTGCTCTTCCCCAATCTGATGCTCTGTACATGCCTTCACCCTCTCAATCAATACCCTCCCATATAATTTACCAGGAATACTCAACAAACTTATACCTCTGTAATTTGAGCACTCACGCTTATCCCCTTTGCCTTTGTACAATGGCGCTATGCACGCATTCTGCCAATCCTCAGGCACCTCACCATGAATCGTACATACATTGAATAACCTTACCAACCAGTCAATAATACAGTCACCCACTTTTTTAATAAATTCCACTGCAATACTATCCAAACCCGCCTTGCTGGCTTTCATCTTCCACAAAGCTTTTACTACCTCTTCTCTGTTTACCAAATCATATTCCCTAACCCTCTCACTCTGCACACCACCTCGACCAAAACACCCTATATCTGCCACTCTATCATCAAACACTTTCAACAAACCTTCAAAATACTCACTCCATCTCCTTCTCACATCACCACTACTTGTTATCACCTCCTCATTAGCCCCCTTCACCGATGTTCCCATTTGTTCTCTTGTCTTAAGCTTTATATGAACTCCTTCCAAAACATCTTTTTATTATCCCCAAAATATAATGATACTCTCACCCCAACTCTCATTTGCCCACTTTTTCACCTCTTGCACCTTTCTCTTCACCTCCTGCCTGTTTCATTTTTACATCTCCCAGTCATTTACACTATTTCCCTGCAAAACCGTCCAAATGCCTCTCTCTTCTCTTTCACTAATAATCTTACTTCTTCATCCCACCACTCACTACCCTTTCTAATCTGCCCACTTACCATGCCTCTCATGCCACAAGCATCTTTTGCACAAGCCATTGTACAAATGCAAAGTGGATAAAGGTGAGTGTTCAGATTATAGAAGTATAGGTTTGTTGAGTATTCTTGGGAAATTATATGGGAGGGTATTGATTGAGAGGGTGAAGGCATGGACAGAACATCAGATTGGGGAAGAGCAGTGTGGTTTTCAGAAGTAGTAGAGGATGTGTGGATCAGATGTTTGCTTTGAAGAATGTATGTGAGAAATACTTAGAAAAACAAATGGATTTGTTTAGAGCATTTATGGATCTGGAAAGAGCATATCATAAAGTTGATAGAGGTGCTCTGTGGAAGGTATTAAGAGTATATGGTGTGGGAGGCAAGTTGCTGGAAGCAGTGAAAAGTTTGTATTGAGGATGTAAGACATATGAACGAGTAGGAAGAGAGGAAAGTGATTGGTTCTCAGTGAATGTTGGTTTGTGGCAGGGGTGCATGATATCTCCATGGTTGTTTAATTTGTTTATGAATTGGGTTGTTAGGTAGGTGAATGCAAGAGTTTTAGAGAGAGGGGCAAGTGTGCAGTCTGTTATGAATGAGAGAGCTTGGGAAGTGAGTCAATTGTTCACTGATGATACAGCGCTGATGGCTGATTTGGGTGAGAAACTGCAGAAGCTGGTGACTGAGTTTGATAAATTGTGTGAAAGAAGAAAGGTGAGAGTAAATGTGAGTAAGAGCAAGATTATTAGGCACAGTAGGGTTGAGGGACAAGTCAGTTGGGAGGTAAGTTTGAATGGAGAAAAGCTGGAGGAAATGAAGTGTTTTACATATGTGGGAGTGGATTTGACAGCGGATGGAACCATGGAAGCAGAAATGAGTCACAGGGTGGGAGAGGGGGCAAAAGTTCTGGGAGCATTGAAGAATGTCTGGAAGGCATGAACATTATCTTGGAAAGCATGTTTGAAAGTATGTTTGAAGGAATAGTGGTTCTGACAATGTTATACGGTTGCGAGTCGTTGGCTATAGATAGGCTTGTGCGGAGGAGGGTGGATGTGTTGGAAATGAGATGTTTGAGGACAATATTTGGTGTGAGGTGGTTTGATCGAGTAAGTAATGAAAGGTTAAGAGAGATGTGTGGTAATAAAAAGAGTGTGGTGGAGAGAGAAGTGGGTGTGTTGAAATGGTTTGGTCAGATGGAGAGAATAAGTGAGTAAAGATTGACTAAGAGGATATATGTGTCAAGAGGTGGAGGGAAAGAGGAAAAGAAGGACACCAAATTGGAGGTGGAAGGATGGAATAAAAAAGATTTTTAGCGATTGGGGCCTAAACATGCAGGAGGGTGAAAGGCGTGCCAGGAATAGAGTGAATTGGAATGATGTGGCGTACCTGGGTCGACGTACTGTCAGTGGATTGAACCAGGGCATGTGAAGCGTCTGGGGTAAACCATGGAAAGTTCTGTGTTGCCTGGATGTGGAAAGGGAGCTGTGGTTTCAGTGCATTATACATGACAGCTAGAGACTGAGTGTGAACAAACGTGGCCTTTGTTGTCTTTTCCTAGCACTACCTCGTGCGCTTGTGGGGGAGGGGGTTGTTATTTCATGTGTGACGGGGTGGCGAAGGGAATGAATAAAGGCAGCAAGTATGAATTTTGTACACATGTATATGTCTTTGTAGGTATATATAAGTATACGTTGAAATATATAGGTATCTGTATGTGCATATTTGGATGTATGTATATATATATGTGTATGTGGGTGGTTTGGGCCATTCTTTTGTTTGTTTTGTTGTGCTACCTCGCTGATGCGGGAGACAGCGACAAAGTATAATGAATAAGATAGAATATATATTTTATCCCTGGGGATATGGGAGAAATAATACTTTCCACACATTCCCGAGTGTTGTAGGAGGCGACTAAAGAGGACGGGAGTAGGGGGCTAGAAACCCTCCCCTCTTTGTATTCTAACTGTCTAAAAGGTGAAACAGAAGAAGTCACGTGGGGAGTGCTCATCCCCCTCGAAGGCTTAAAGTGGGGTGTGGATGTAACCAAGATGAGTAAAAAGTGAGAGATAAGTAGTACGTTTGAGGAAAGGAACCTGGATATTTTGGCTCTGAGTGAAACGAAGCTCAAGGGTAAAGGGGAAGAGTGGTTTGGGAATGTTTTGGGAATAAAGTCAGGGGTTGGTGAACAGACAAGAGCAAAGGAAGGAGAAGCACTGCTCCTGAAACAGGAGTGTGGGAGTATGTGATAGAGTGTAAGAAAGTAAACTCTAGATTGATATGAGTAAAACTGAGAGTGGATGGAGAGAGATGGGTGATTATTGGTGACTATGCACCTGGGCATGAAAAGAAAGGTCATGAGAGGCAAGTGTTTTGGGAGCAGCTGAGTGAGTGTGTTAGCAGTTTTGATGCACAAGACTGGTTTATAGTGATGGGTGATTAGAATGCAAAGGTGAGTAATGTGGCAGTTGAGAAAAATAATTGGTGTACATGGGGTGTTCAGTGTTCTAATGGGAGTGGTGAGGAGCTTGTAGATTTGTGTGCTGATAAAGGACTGGTGATTGTGAATACCTGGTTTAAAAAGCGAGATGTACATAAGTATACGTATGTAAGTAGGAGAGATAGCCAGTGAGCGTTATTGGATTATGTGTTAATTGATAAGCGCGTGAAAGAGACACTTTTGGATGTAAATGTGCTGAGAGGTGCAACTGGAGGGATGTCTGCTCATTATCTTGTGGAGGCGAAGGTGAAGATTTGTAGAGGTTTTCAGAAAAGTAGAGAAAATGTTGATTTGAATAGAGTGGTGAGAGTAAGTGACCTTGGAAAGGAGAGACTGAGTGCAGAATGGAAAAGGGTGAGAGCAAAGGACATAAGGGGAGTGGGGAAGGAATGGGCTGTATTTAGGGAAGTTATAATGGCATGCGCAAAAGATGCCTTTGGAATGAGAAGTGTGGGAGGTGGGTAGATTAGAAAGGGTAGTGAGTAGTGGGATGAAGAAGTGAGATTATTGATGAAAGAGAAGAGAGAGGCATTTTGAATGATTTTTGTAGGGAAAAAGTGCAAATGACTGGGAAATGTATAAAAGAAAGAGGCAAGAGGTCAATAGAAAGGTGCAAGAGTTGAAAAAGAGGGCAAATGAGAGTTGGGGCGAGAGAGTATCATTAGATTTTGGAAAGAATAAAAAGATGTCGTGGAAAGAGGTAAATAAAGTGTGTAAGACAAGAGAACAAATGGGAACATTGGTGAAAGGGGCTAATGTGGAGGTAATAACAAGTAGTGGTGATGTGAGAAGATGGAGTGAGAATTTTGAAGGTGTGTTGAATGTGTTAGATGACGGAGTGGCAGATATAGGATGTTTTGGTCGAGGTGGTGTTTGAAGTGAGAGGGTCAGGGAGAATGGTTTAGTAAACAGAGAAGTGGTAGTGAAAGCTTTGCAGAAGATGAAAGCCGGCGAGGCGGCGAGTTTTGATGGTATTGCAGTGGAATTTGTTTAAAAGGGGGTGACTGTGTTGTTGACTAGTTGGTGAGGATATGCATTGTATGTATGGCTCATGGTAAAGTGCCTGAGGATTGGTGAAATGCATGAATATTAAAGGACCCAATGACTCTTCTATCCTGTAAAGCTCTCTCCCTTTTCTATCCTTCCATATCACCAAACTTACCAGGGATAGCTCATGAATACTTCAATTCTGCCACCTTTCCAGTCTTTCTCCCTCAAACCTAAAATAGTTCATTAAATGTTCCTCTGTCACTCTTTAGGGTTTTGCAAGATTCATACTCTCAATCACTTAAGCTTACACAAATCATAAAACACATTTTAATTTCTGTAACTCCTCTTTGCTCTCGGTAAACAACAAAGTATCATTTGCAAATAGGCTCGTCACTAGCCACCACACTCCTTCTGTGTAACCCTCTCCCTAGTTTTGCTTTCATCTGTCTTATCAGTCCATCCATATGTATGTTAAAAAGCCATGATGACATTTAACAGCCCTGCCTTACACCCTAGAAACTTTCACTCAACTTTCCATCCATTCTTACACATGCGTTTGCTCATGTATAGAGGGCTTTCACACCATTCAACAGTGATCCCCCTACCTCATATATCCTTAACACATGCCATAAAGCATTCCAATTGACTATGTTATATACTTTCCACAGATCTATAAAAACTGCAAATAGCTTCTTACCTTTTGCCAGATACTTTTCCACAGTCATTCTTACCACTAAAATCTGATCCACATATCCTTTACCTATCCTGTTAGTCAACGCTTGCATACACTTTTCCTGGTATACCTAACTGACTTGTTCCTTTATAATTGCTACATACATCCTTGGCATCTTTTCCTCTGAATGAAGGGGAATAGAATAGCTTTCACCCAATCCTCAGGCAAAACTTGCTTCCATGCTAGATTACTTATATGTCCCCACTTTGTCACACTTTCTCCTCCATGCTTCAACATTTGAGCTGTGATCCCATCCACTCCAGGTGCCTTCCCTGCCTTCATTCTCATTATTGCTTTCTTTATCTCCCGTCTTGCTTTAGGCACCTGCACTTGTATCCTTTTCCTTCCATCCCCTATACCCATCCATGTATCAACTGCTGCCCCACCTTCCTCTACATTTATGAGTTCTTCAAAATGCATTGCTGCTTTTTATGATACATATTTTAAGCTTTTCTTCACAATTTGTTAGTTCTTCAAACACTAAGATAAGCTTTGATATCACAGAATTAATGTAGCCCATCACTTTTGTTTCCAAATCTTTCAGAGGCCAGTTGTAGAATTTTCTTTGGAGAACCGTTCTGTTCTTCAAGCTCGTCAGAAACGTATGGAGAAAAGCAGGGAGAAGAACCCTTTATGGAAAAAAGGACGTGCTGCCAAAGCAAATGACACTAAAAAAGGTATGTGTTGTGCTGTTGGAATGTAGCAGATAGACAGAATTTACATAATCTTTTACTGTGGCTGGCCTTGTCCCTGTGTTTTAGATCATTTGGACCATTATTTTTTGACATTACCATTAAACATTACTATTACCATTATGAAGTGAATATAAAAACATTGTAGAACCTAACCTAAGGCAAGATGAACCATCAGACTTAAAGTTTTAGGGCACTTGGTGCTGCCATGTGTACAATTTACCTGTCACGTATTCAGGGCAGTCATGATGAATAGCCTGACAGTGTAGCCCATTCATACTGCAGGTTGTTAATATAATAACAATGAGCATGCACAATGACAAGTTCACCAGTTTAGCAGGTGATATATATATATGTATATAGAGGTGAATATAATATAATGTTTCTGAAAATGAAAGGACTCTTAACATGAGATAAGAAAACTATGTAAGTTAAAATATGAAAATTCAGAAGCTTTATTAATTTGTATTTTGTAGGAACCATTTTCTTGCTGTTTTCTGTTTTTGATTGGTTTGTTGCTTTAAATTTTGCTTTATGAACTGAGAATTTTTTTGTCACATAACCCATCTTGTGAAATTGAAATTGTAATAATAACAGATATAGTAAATGGGAGTCTGAGTGAGTGGTTTGAAATAAATGTGATTGCATCAAAGTTGTGTGATGTCACTTTATTTATTAAATGTTTTTCAAGATGGGACATTGCATGAGATCCAAACAAGTTAGAGTGATTGTGATGTGATATTTGAGTATGGAGAGACAGATTGGAAGTTGCCAGAGATGTATTCAAATGATGCTATGTTGTTAGTTAAATTAGAGGAAGAGCTGTTGAGAGTGAATCCAAATAAAAGTAAAATGCTAATTTTTGAAAGAAAATAGAAGTCAGATTCTAAGATGAGTTTGCATAGTAAAGAACTGGAATTTGTTGTTGTGTTTGAATACTTGGGATTGAAATTTGATAAGAATGGTAGTGGGAAATCTGAAGTTGAAAGTAGAATCATGCAAGGGAGATGATCTAGAGCTCAACTGAAATCTATTGAATGGAAAAAAATTAACCATAGAGTTTGTAAGAAGCTTACATGAAAGAGTACTAATTCCTTTGCTGATGTATGGATGTCAAACCCAAATGTGTTTAGGTTATGAGAAGTAAAAAACAGGAACAGTAAAGATGGATCATTTGTGTAGTGTACTTGGATTTTGAATAGAATGAAAATTAAAGATGTGTAAAGGGTGTTGGGGGAAGTGAAAGTTTTATGAGGTATGATTATGTAAATAGGATAGTTAGGTCTGAAGAAATGGATAGATGTACAGGTAATTGATTAGGGGTAAGATATTTTTAGATGAAGATATTAGAGGAATGCGTTGGAAGTGCTTTATGTATGAAAGTGTTGCGAATTAAGATTTTGGTCTTAGTTGACAAGTCAAATTAGTGTGTAAAATATTAAAGTGAGAAGCTCATTTGGAAGTGTTGAAGGTCATGTTTCACTCCATCATACTGGGTACAGGTTAAGGATATGTGTGAGTGATGTTTTGGATATTGCATTCAGTACCTGATCCTCTGTATTAAACTAAGAATGGAATAATGATTATAGTTATTGTTGTTCTTACTGTACACAGCATATTTGATATACCATTTTGAGATTACCTAATTCCTCAAATATGAGCCAAATAACACAGTACGGTTCTTTTGTTGTAAATGCCAAGGTCTTAACACCCTTTCGAGACTTAAAAAAAGAATGTGCACTTAAATGAAAAGAATAAAAGGATAAAGTATACAAATGAGAATTTACATTGTATTTCAGGCAATAAGACTTCAGTTTCCTTAAGAAAACCAGAAAAAGGCGGTGAGGAGACAAAGGAGGAAATTGAGCCAGCTTTCATGGGGTCTAAGTCAGATCCATCAAAAAAAGCTTTGCCAATTAATTATGGACCAAAGGTAGGGGCATGACATCTTGTATGATTAGTATGATACCATTAGCTAACTTGGCAGGGCCCCCAGGTACCAAGGTACTTTTTTTCTGACATGACTAGGGCTAAAAATGCTCCAATCCAGCCATCATGGGTGAAAGGAAAAGAAAAAGAAAGAAATTAATCAGGACTCCACCAAGGAAGAAAAGTTTGATTCAGAGAGAAAGACAAAAGGAGGAAGAGAATTCCACAGCTTAACTATTCAAGGGAAGAAAGAGCCATCATGACAGCCCATCACTGACTTGTTAATGTTTACAAGTTATTCAGATTTGTGGCATTATTTAGTCTTCTTTTTTTTTATTGCATATATTGAAGGTAGGTAGTAGTTGGTAGGCAGCCAATGACCAGGGAGGTGTAGTACCATTACTACCTGCCTGGGTATCAGAATTGTAAGTGATAGCTGCATAGTGAGCCAGCACTTTAGTGATTGTTAAGTTGCACTCCTCTGATCCAAGTAGCTGTCTTTTGCGATCTGCCTCACCTACACAGGGACTGCTAGCATTCTGTCCACAAACATACAAAATCTCTCTCTCTTTCTCATATGCAACACTGGAGAACACTCCATTCCCAGAGCTCATTCTTCTTAACTACAATTCCTGTGGTGAGTACTATGTGCTAGCCCTGCTTTTTGGCAAAGTGGTAAGAGCAATAGATAGAGGTAGTAGAGAGGAACATATAGATAGGACTATTAGGTTGAAACCTTGGGTAGAATTAGTAGGTAGGAACATTAGGTAAAAGTCTTTAGGAACATTAGGTTGGAGCCTCTACAAACACTGCACTAGACCAGCCCTCTGCCAGTGACATGTTATGGGTGAGGCACTAAAGGCAAAGAAGCAGCACTGGAATGCACTAGTTATGGAGACTGTTCCCATGGCCACCCCTTTGAGGGAGTTCCTGAAGGGAGCAGGCATCAGAGATGTAGATAGATATTCTTTTGAAAGTGATTATTCTATAATATCATATACACTGAATGCTAAGAAAGATAGTACCTACCTTCCTACGTACCTACAAGATTCAGCCAAAATGGCAGTGCTAGCACGAAGCGCTTACTACATCTTATTGTATGGGGCTGTTTTTCTCAGCTTCCTCCTGCATTATATAACTGTCAATTCTTGGTTCATCTCGGATTGATTTCAACCATATGACAATCTTTTTTTTAATGTTTCTTTTGTTGTAATATGCGTGTTTCTTATTTCTCCTGGCAGTACATTGAATAATCATTCTAGACTCCTCGCTGAGCTATCATGTATTTTTGTCTGGTTTATTTCTAGTATGTTCCATGGAATTGTTGAAGACTTAATTATTTATTTATTCATTATACTTTGTCGCTGTCTCCTGCGTTAGCGAGGTTGCACAAGGAAACAGACAAAAGAATGGCCCAACCTATCCACATACACATGTATATACATACATATCCACACACACACACATGTACATACCTATACATCTCAACGTATACATATATATACATACACAGACATATACGTATATACACATGTACATAATTCATACTTGCTGCCTTTATTAATTCCCGTTGCCACCCCGCCACACTTGAAATGACAACACCCTCCCACCGCATGCGCATGAGGTAGCGCTAGGAAAAGACAACAAAGGCCACAGTCGTTCACACTCAGTCTCTAGCTGTCATGTATAATGCACCGAAACCATAGCTCCCTTTCCACAGCCAGGTCGCACAAAACTTTCCATGTTTTACCCCAGACATTTCACATGCCCTGGTTCACTCCGTTGGTAGCATGTTGACCCCGCTATACCACATCGTTCCAGTTCACTCTATTCCTTGGACGCCTTTAACTCCCCTGCATGTTCAGGCCCCAATCACTCAAAATCTTTTTCACTCCCTCTTTCCACCTCCAATTTGGTCTCCCATTTCTCCTTGTTCCCTCCACCTCTGACACATATATCCTCTTGGTCAATCTTTCCTCACTCATTCTCTTCATGTGACCAAACCATTTCAAAACACCCTCTTCTGCTCTTTCAACCACACTCTTTTTATTACCACACATATCTCTTACCCTTTCATTACTTACTCGATCAAACCACCTCCCACCACATATTGTCCTCAGACAACTCATTTCCAGCACATCCACCCTCCTCCACATAACTCTTTCTATAGTCCACGCCTCGCAACCATATAACATTGTTGGAACCTCTATTCCTTCAAACATACCCATTTTTGCATTCCGAGATAATGCTCTCACCTTCCACACATTTTTCACCGCTCCGAGAACTTTCGCTACCTCCCCCACCCTGTGACTTACTTCCTCTTCCATGGTTCCATCCACTGCCAAATCCACACCCAGATATCTAAAACACTTCACTTCCTCCAGTTTTTCTCCATGCAAACTTACCTCCCAGTTGATTTGTCCCTCAACCCTATTGTACCTAATAACCTTGCTCTTATTCACATTTACTCTCAGCTTTCTTTTTTCACACACTTTTCACGACTCAGTCACCAGCTTCTGCAGTTTCTCACCTGAATCATCCACCAGCACTGTATCATCTGCGAACAACAACTGACTCACTTCCCAAGCTCTCTCATCCACAACAGACTACATACTTACCCCTCTCTCCAAAACTCTTGCATTCACTTCCCTAACAACCCTATCCATAAACAAATTGAACAACTATGGAGACATCACACACCCCTGCCACAAACCAACATTCACGGAGAACCAATCACTTTCCTCTCCTCCTACTCGTACACATGCCTTACATCCTCGATAAAAAACACCCTATATTCTTAATACCTTCCACAGAGCATCTCTATGAACTCTATCATATGCCTTCTCCAGATCCATAAATGCTACATACAAATCCATTTGCTTTTCTAAGTATTTCTCACATACATTCTTCAAAGCAAACACGGGAGCAGGGGGCTAGAAGCCCTCCCCTCCTTGTATTGTAACTTTCTGAAAGGGGAAACAGAAGAAGGAGTCACGCAGGGAGTGCTCATCCTCCTCGAAGGTTCTGATTGGGGTGTCTAAATGTGTGTGGATGTAACCAAGATGAGAAAAAAGGAGAGATAGGTAGTATGTTTGAGGAAGTCAGGGGTTGGTGAGAGGACAAGAGCACGGGAGGAGTAGCACTACTCCTGAAACAGGAGTGATGGGAGTATATGATAGAGTGTAAGAATGTAAACTCTAGATTGATATGGGTAAAACTGAAAGTGGATGGAGAGAGAATATGTGATTATTGGTGCATATGCACCTGGTCCTGAGAAGAAAGATCATGAGAGGTAAGTGTTTTGGGAGCAGCTGAGTGAGTGTGTTAGTAGTTTTGATGCACGAGACTGGGTTATAGTAATGGGTGATTTGAATGCAAAGGTGAGTAATGTGGCAGTTGAGGGAATAATTGGTGTACATGGGGTGTTCAGTGTTGTAAATGGAAATGGTGAAGAGCCTGTAGATTTGTGTGCTGAAAAAGGACTGGTGATTTGGAATACCTGGTTTAAAAAGAGAGATATACATAAGTATATGTATGTAAGTAGGAGAGATGGCCAGAGAGCGTTATTGGATTATATGTTAATTAATAGGTGCGCAAAAGAGAGACTTTTGGATGTTAATGTGCTGAGAGGTGTAACTGGAGGGATATCTGATCATTATCTTGTGGAGGCGAAGGTGAAGATTTGTAGAGGTTTTCAGAAAAGAAGAGAGAATGTTGGGGTGAAGAGAGTGGTGAGAGTAAGTGAGCTTGGGAAGGTGACTCGTGTGAGGAAGTACCAGGAGAGACTGAGTGCAGAATGGAAAAAGGTGAGCAAAAGAGGTAAGGGGAGTGGGGGAGGAATGGGATGAATTTAGGGAAGTAGTGATGGCTTGCGCAAAAGATGCTTGTGGCATGAGAAGCATGGGAGGTTGGTTGATTAGAAAGGGTAGTGAGTGGTGGGATGAAGAAGTAAGATTATTTGTGAAAGAGAAGAGAGAGGCATTTGGATAATTTTTGTAGGGAAATAGTGTAAATGACTGGGAGATATATAAAAGAAAGAGGCAGGAGGTCAAGAGAAAGGTGCAAGAGGTGAAAAAGAGGGCAAATGAGAGTTGGGGTGAGAGAGTATCATTAAATTTTAGGGAGAATGAAAAGATGTTTTGGAAGGAGGTAAATAAATTGCGTAAGACGAGAACAAATGGGAACATCGGTGAAGGGGGCTAATGGGAGGTGATAACAAGTAGTGGTGATGTGAGGAGATGGATTGAGTATTTTGAAGGTTTGTTGAATGTGTTAGACGATTGATTGGCAGATATAGGGTGTTTTGGTCGGGGTGATGTGCGAAATGAGAGGGTTAGGGTGAATGATTTGGTAAACAGAGAAGAGGTAGTGAAAGCTGGCAAGGAAGCAGGTTTGGATGGTATTGCTGTAGAATTTATTAAAAAAAGGGGTGGCTGTTGTTGATTGGTTGGTAAGGATATTTAATGTATGTATGACTCATGGTGAGGTGCCTGAGGATTGGTGAAGTGCATGCATAATACCATTGTATAAAGGCAAAGGGGTTAAAGGTGAGTGCTCAAATTACAGACGTATAAGTTTGTTGAGTATTCCTTGTAAATTATATGGGAGGGTATTGATTGAGAGGGTGAAGGCATGTACAGAGCATCAGATTGGGGAAGAGCAAATGTGGCTTCAGAAGTGGTAGAGGATGTGTGGATCAGGTGTTTGCTTTGAAGAATTAGATCCTTATATGTTCTTAAAGTTTCTCCTAACCAATCACTCTTCCACTGCATTTCAACCCCTAGGGTCACTTTCACTTGAAGAACCGCTTGCTTCAAATGTTGGATCCATATTGTCCTCTAGTTGGTCTACTTTCTCATCAGTAGACTTGTCTTCACCCCCTGTCATGTTTATTGGAGGCTCTGGCACAGATAATTTCTGATTGCAAGATACTGGCTTCCTAACAGATGGTGAATTAGGATGTGTAACTGTATGTTTTGATTTTGATATTATACCATTTGTTTTTGTCAGGTAGAAGTAGCAATCTGAAGCTTGATCTTTGGATTCTCTCCAAACAATTGGAATGGCGAAAGATGTATGGCACGAACCTTTTGCCCATGCTATGTGACACAACAGATATGGGGGGCCCAGCTTTTATCCTGGTCACCCACTTCACAACCAAACTAATGCTCATATCATTTTTTAATGAGGGGTGTGAAAGAACAGTCTTGTGATATAAATGTCAATTCACCACAGATGTAGCAGAAAGAATTTGGACAATTTACAGAGTTTCTCAGCATTATAATGGTGGATTGGGTATCAGCACAACACTTGACTACACAAAAGCACATTCTGTCAACAGAGTGTAAAAGACACTGTTTACACATTGAGTTCTAACCTGCAACTGACAGAATGCTGCTACTCAGTATTGGGCACTGTTTAAATGCCCCAACATTTCCAATCATGTTTCTGCAGACCCCTGGTGACTTATTTATCTAGGTTTGTGCTGTCAGAAAAAAGCTATTGCACTTCACAAACAATGAAAATAGCTGTGTTTAGTAAAGAAAAAATCAAATGCTCTGTAGAGCACTGGTACATATATGCCGTATTATGTAATGACAAGCGAGTATGCTGGAACAAAAGACTATGGTAGATAGAGAAATTCTGAAAACATATTGGATTAACTGTGCCAAAATACATTAGAAAGATTTTTTTTTTTCCATGGGACTAAATCATTGTTAACCAGAGTAATCTTAGCTGGAATGGAGTCTTACATCCCATCATCTTCAAAATCTTTTTCCCTCAGGTTGTGGTTTGATCACTCTTGCTCTGATACCTGTCTCATCAGGGATGGTGTGCACCAGACCATGAAACATTTTCCTGCCCTGAAACTCCCTCTGCTTCCATTTCTGCTTGGAATTATTGCAGAGCTGTTCTTTGCTAAGCCAAGCACACCTTCATAGAAATAAAATGTACTTGACCTTTTCTTCTACTGACAAATCTTGTGATCCTTCTCTAAAAACATCATAAATTTCTATAACGCAGCTTTTCTCCTTTCTTTTGACCTGATCAAATCTCTCGCTAACTTCAACTGATAAAGCCACTCTCTTTTGTACTATTTTCCTCAAACTGAGCTTTTGGATGATTCACTTCCTAATCCTCTGTCTTCCAAGTACACAAGCTTCTGGTGGATAAATCATATGGCTTAGATGGCGTACCTCCTCCAAGTTCTAAGGGAGTGTGCCTCAAGGCTAGCAGCAGCCTTGCTTGTCTATCTTTTCTGTGTGATAACTCAGAATTTTCATTCCATTTGGAAGCATGTTTTGGTGCAACCCATCCCAGAGAAAGGAGATTCTAATCCCTTTGACTGTCGCCCCATTACTCTCACTCCAATATTTCCAAGGTCTTTGAAAATCTCCTAGATTCAAACTTTCTCAAACATTGCAGTCCCTCTTTCTTCTATCTGATCACCAGTATGGATTTTGCAGTGGTAAGTCTTCTGGTGATCTCTTCTATGTGATTCACATCTGATCCTCTCTTCGAGATTTTAGGGAAACTTTAGTTGGTGCCTTCAACATCTCCAAAGCATTTTACAATGTGTAGCATAAGTCTTTGCTCTCTGAATTCCCATCCTTCGGTTTCTTTGCTTCTCTCTGTTCTCTAATTCATGTTTCCTCTCTGACTGTTCCATTTCAGTAGTCACCGTCGAAGAGACTTCCCCCTCCTCATGTCATGTCGATAGTGGTGTTCTTTATGGTTTTGACCTGTTGCCATCTTTCTTTTCCTCTTACAATAAATGACCTCTCTTCTAACCCAGTTCACTCTTATGATGGTGATGATCCCACTTAATTCAAATAACTTACCCTTCCTTCGTCTGCTACTTATTTTCTTTCTCATATTGTTCATATTTCCTCTCAGTTAGTACCTGTGCAGCATTTCAGAGTAGGAAAGCAGTATCCTTGTTAAATTTAATAGCGCTAAAATGCAATTTCTCCTTATATCTCTATCCAAGCGTCATTCATTTCCCTCTTTTCAGTTTCAGAACACCACAATTCAACATGGTAATATCATAAACATGCTGCTTATAACCATATCTTGCAGTCTATCATGGAAACTCCAGATAATCAACATCACAAACTTTGCTTCCCAAAAGGTTGGAGTGTAGTTTAGGTGCTGTAACTATTTTATGAGTGAGCAACTATTTCATATCCTCGGGTTTTATTCACCCAGTGTGGAATATATTCTGCTCACATCTGTGATAACGCATCCTCTTTATTTACTAGAGAGAAATCAAAAGCCTTCCATCTCTTGAATTCTCCTGGCATCTTTTCTCTTCAACCTTCCCTTTCCCTATGACATAATGTTACTACTGTTATTCTGTTATTATTTTGTCCATTTTTTCATGAACTGTCTGCATGTATCTCCTTCTCCAAAATTTGGACTTGTGACATTCATTTGTTTGTTGTTTCCATCAATTTTTGTTCGAAGACTAGCCAGTTAAGGATTGGTTGTAGAGATACCTTCTCCTTCCCTTGAGCAGATAAGCTGTGGAATTCTCTTCCTTCATCTCTCTTCATACATTTCTTCCTTTACTGTAAAAGTCAGGTATACAGACACCTGCAGAGTCCCAATTAATTTCTAATTTCTTTTTCTTGTAAGCTTTTCTCTCATCCGAAATGGCCTTGATTCAGACAAGTTTGCTTTAAAAATGAATTTTTAACTTGAATGAGTGAAATCTGATGACAAAATATTGAGAAATCCACTATCAATAGTACTTCAGTGTAAATGTAAGCTTTGAAGAATTTTGTTCTCCATGTTTGTATTTCAGATACGAGATCGTGATAAGCACGGTGCAGGGAAAGGAAAAATTAGCAGAAAACAGTTCAGAAAAGAACAAAGGGATCGTGCACTTGGAAGAAAAAGAAAGCGGCCTCAAAATGAGGAATTAGGAAGTTCTCCTGCAAAGGCACATAAAGAGGAAGAAATGGGAGGCCAGGGTGAAAAGAAGAGAAGAGGAAATAGAAAGAAAGTAAGCAAGCAAATGATGTCAGAAATGAAAGAAGAAAAGGCATTCACCTCTATGGTGGAGAAATACAAACAGAAAATGGCGTCAGTAAACTCAGCTCCTAGCCATAATAGATGGCATGAAGACTGAAAAATTGGTAATATGTTGACTTCAGAGGGTATGCATTTTCTAAATAAAAATTCTTTGCTTTTGATGGTTATCCAGATGTATTTTTCTCCTTGTGTGAGAGTTTTCGAATGAATGTGTTGTACTATTGGACAGAAATTGTAAAGTTGTGTGATTAGTATTTGTTAATCTGTTCGTAGATTTGTTTCATTTTAGTGGAAAAGTTGATGGTAATGCAGAAAAATTTAAGGTGTTCATGTAAGTATTACAATCACATCTTTTTATTTCTACATATAAATTGAAAGCTACTAATTATCAAACTTTGTCTTACTGCAGAAAAGTTGAGTGCATTTGTGTAGTGCAAAGATTAATTAAGGATACTTATTGTGTTCTGTAACTTAAAATCAGAGCCAATACCTGATATGCTGACCACCCTTGCATAAAACTCTTGATTGAATTGTACAGAGTAAAAGTTGGTTCTTACCATCTGGAGTTCAAAAGGCAGTTTAGCTTTTTTTTTTTTTTAACATGTGCTGAGGGAGAAACTTTTAAAAGCAGATACCATGGAAAAGAGCTGGTTGATTGTATCACAAAAGTTTGTGTGATTTGTTGCTGAATAAGAAATTAAATTTTGATTTTCCAAAAGAAGGAACAGAGAACGAGGCCAGGTGAGGATATTCCCTCAGAGGCCCAGTCCTCTGTTCTTAACGCTACCTTGCTAACGCGGGAAATGGCGAATAGTATGAAAGAAAAAAAAAAGAAAAGAAAAGACCAAATTTAGAATACTGGGTATCACAGGAGCAGATATTCTTGGAATGGAGGAGTGGATGCTGGACTTCTTAGAATATTAAGTAAAGCTCACACTAATGCATTCCTAAAGAATTTTTAAGATTCCCACCAAAGGAGCAAGGAGTATCATTACGCTGTAGCATAGACAGTGTATAAAGGAACGTGGGAGTAAAGAAAAGTTTATGTAATAAAACATTGGTTGGAAATATAAGTAGTTGTTGCAGAAATGGTATCAGTTTTGCTGCTGACATTACAAAAAGATTTCCTGATGTATCCCAAATCAGTTTTAACTGATAAATGAAGGTAAAACTGTAAAACTTTCACCATCAGAAACCCTAGAATTTAAATCACTTTCAGAACCATTTCAACTCAAAACCAAGAAATCAATAAACATGAATATCTTCATTATTGCATGCAACACCATCCACATGAGAAGTAGCTAGTTGCTTAATGGCAATTATATATAGAAAGATTACAGATAGATACAAATTAGATCAGGACAATTTACAGGTATGAACGCTGCTGTAATTGCATTAATAAAACAGCTGCAGTAATGACAAGGATTAGCCGTTTAAGTGCATAATTAGATTCCGGGCTGGTTCCCTTTGGAGTGTCGGTTACTCATAAAAAATGAAATTAGCATTTCAATATTTTTGTACAACTTGCTTGATATAAGATGAGGTCATAGTTTCTGCCTTGGGCACAAAAATTCCCTGATAATTGTTAACAGAAATTTGATAATTTCTGTAACAAAGAAATAAAAAATGAGTAAATTTGTCATGTCATAAAATGTACTTAATAGGCTAATCTACTTTTAGTCATTAAACATCATATGAGCAATAAGAAATTGCATTGTCAATACATATAAAAATTTTTATTTATATTTTATTTTGCTTTGTCGCTGTCTCCCGCGTTTGCGAGGTAGCGCAAGGAAACAGACGAAAGAAATGGCCCAACCCACCCCCATACACAATGTATATACATATATGTCCACACACGCAAATATACATACCTATACATCTCAATGTACACATATATATACACACACAGACACATACATATATACCCATGCACACAATTCACACTGTCTGCCTTTATTCATTCCCACCGCCACCTCGCCACACATGGAATACCATCCCCCTCCCCCCCTCATGTGTGCGAGGTAGCACTAGGAAAAGACAACAAAGGCCCCATTCGTTCACACTCAGTCTCTAGCTGTCATGCAATAATGCCCGAAACCACAGCTCCCTTTCCACATCCAGGCCCCACACAACTTTCCATGGGTTACCCCAGACGCTTCACATGCCCTGATTCAATCCACTGACAGCACGTCAACCCCGGTATACCACGTCGATCCAATTCACTCTATTCCTTGCCCGACTTTCACCCTCCTGCATGTTCAGGCCCTGATCACTCAAAATCTTTTTCACTCCATCTTTCCACCTCCAATTTGGTCTCCCACTTCTCCTCGTTCCCTCCACCTCCGACACATATATCCTCTTGGTCAATCTTTCCTCACTCATTCTCTCCATGTGCCCAAACCATTTCAAAACACCCTCTTCTGCTCTCTCAACCACGCTCTTTTTATTTCCACACATCTCTCTTACCCTTACGTTACTTACTCGATCAAACCACCTCACACCACACATTGTCCTCAAACATCTCATTTCCAGCACATCCACCCTCCTGCGCACAACTCTATCCATAGCCCACGCCTCGCAACCATACAACATTGTTGGAACCACTATTCCTTCAAACATACCCATTTTTGCTTTCCGAGATAATGTTCTCGACTTCCACACATTCTTCAAGGTTCCCAGAATTTTCGCCCCCTCCCCCACCCTATGATTCACTTCCGCTTCCATGGTTCCATCCGCTGCCAGCTCCACTCCCAGATATCTAAAACACTTTACTTCCTCCAGTTTTTCTCCATTCAAACTTACCTCCCAATTGACTTGACCCTCAACCCTACTGTACCTAATAACCTTGCTCTTATTCACATTTACTCTTAACTTTCTTCTTTCACACACTCTACCAAACTCAGTCACCAGCTTCTGCTGGTGAAATGGTGAAAACTAAACAGGTTTTATTGCAGAAAAAACTCCAAATTCCATTTATCTCTTTATGTTACTTGCAGTAATGACATAGGAGAAAAAATATAGCACCTGTAACATCACAGATAGGTATTTTATCCAAATATGATACATTTCCAAACAATATTCTGGTAATTAGGAATATGTATATACACCAGCTACATTAAATAAAAGAATTCTACGTTCTTGTATTTATACATGATTTGCCTATTTATTCTTGCCTAAATTGACTCATTTTCTTAGATATGACTTTGGTGTGATCTTCCTCAAATGAAGGAACCAGCTACATTAAATAAAAAAATTCTACGTTCTTGTATTTATACATGATTTGCCTATTTATTCTTGCCTAAAATGATTCATTTTCTTAGATATGACTTTGGTGTTATATTCCTCAAATGAAGGAACAACACAGGTGGTTTATCTGTACATGATACATAGTCGTATGTTTGTTTTTGCTTACACTGTCCATTTCCTGTTTTTACACACTTCATAGGCAGGATGCTGTACATTGCATGGTTTTGTTATTTTTTGTCATAATGTTTTGGAAAGTGATATTCTACTAAGAGTTGGCACAAAACACCTCTGACCCCTCTTAATTGTATTTTTTTTTTTTTCATATCTGACTTTCTGTCTGATTTTGATTTTTTTTTTTTTTTTTTTTTTTTTTTTATACTTTGTCGCTGTCTCCCGCGTTTGCGAGGTAGCGCAAGGAAACAGACGAAAGAAATGGCCCAACCCCCCCCCATACACATGTATATACATACGTCCACACACGCAAATATACATACCTACACAGCTTTCCATGGTTTACCCCAGACGCTTCACATGCCCTGATTCAATCCACTGACAGCATGTCAACCCCGGTATACCACATCGCTCCAATTCACTCTATTCCTTGCCCTCCTTTCACCCTCCTGCATGTTCAGGCCCCGATCACACAAAATCTTTTTCACTCCATCTTTCCACCTCCAATTTGGTCTCCCTCTTCTCCTCGTTCCCTCCACCTCTGACACATATATCCTCTTGGTCAATCTTTCCTCACTCATTCTCTCCATGTGCCCAAACCACTTCAAAACACCCTCTTCTGCTCTCTCAACCACGCTCTTTTTATTTCCACACATCTCTCTTACCCTTACGTTACTCACTCGATCAAACCACCTCACACCACACATTGTCCTCAAACATCTCATTTCCAGCACATCCATCCTCCTGCGCACAACTCTATCCATAGCCCACGCCTCGCAACCATACAACATTGTTGGAACCACTATTCCTTCAAACATACCCATTTTTGCTTTCCGAGATAATGTTCTCGACTTCCACACATTCTTCAAGGCCCCCAGAATTTTCGCCCCCTCCCCCACCCTATGATCCACTTCCGCTTCCATGGTTCCATCCGCTGCCAGATCCACTCCCAGATATCTAAAACACTTCACTTCCTCCAGTTTTTCTCCATTCAAACTCACCTCCCAATTGACTTGACCCTCAACCCTACTGTACCTAATAACCTTGCTCTTATTCACATTTACTCTTAACTTTCTTCTTCCACACACTTTACCAAACTCAGTCACCAGCTTCTGCAGTTTCTCACATGAATCAGCCACCAGCGCTGTATCATCAGCGAACAACAACTGACTCACTTCCCAAGCTCTCTCATCCCCAACAGACTTCATACTTGCCCCTCTTTCCAAAACTCTTGCATTTACCTCCCTAACAACCCCATCCATAAACAAATTAAACAACCATGGAGACATCACACACCCCTGCCGCAAACCTACATTCACTGAGAACCAATCACTTTCCTCTCTTCCTACACGTACACATGCCTTACATCCTCGATAAAAACTTTTCACTGCTTCTAACAACTTGCCTCCCACACCATATATTCTTAATACCTTCCACAGAGCATCTCTATCAACTCTATCATATGCCTTCTCCAGATCCATAAATGCTACATACAAATCCATTTGCTTTTCTAAGTATTTCTCACATACATTCTTCAAAGCAAACACCTGATCCACACATCCTCTACCACTTCTGAAACCACACTGCTCTTCCCCAATCTGATGCTCTGTACATGCCTTCACCCTCTCAATCAATACCCTCCCATATAATTTACCAGGAATACTCAACAAACTTATACCTCTGTAATTTGAGCACTCACTCTTATCCCCTTTGCCTTTGTACAATGGCACTATGCACGCATTCCGCCAATCCTCAGGCACCTCACCATGAGTCATACATACATTAAATAACCTTACCAACCAATCAACAATACAGTCACCCCCTTTTGATTTATTTAGAATATTTGCATAAAGTGTTTCAGATATCTGGGAGTGGACTTGGCAGAGAATGGAACCATGGAAGTGGAAACGAGTGGGGGCGTGGGCGAAGGTTCTGGGAGTGATGAAAAATGTGTGGAAAGAGAGAGTGTTATCTCAGAGAGCAAAAATGGATATGTTTGAAGGAATGTAGTTCCAACTATAGATAGGGTTGTGTGGATGAGGGTGGATGTGTTGAAAATGGAATATTTTAGGACAATATGTGGTGTGAGGTGGTTTGATCGAGTAAGTAATGAAAGGGTAAGAGAGATGAGAAGGTATTCAAAAGAGTGTGGTTGAGAGAGCAGAAGAGGGTGTGTTAAAGTGGTATGGACAAATGAAGGGAATGAGTAAAGAATGGTTGACAAAAAGGATATATGTGTTAGAAGCGGAGGGAACAAAGAGAAGTGGGAGACCAAATTGGAGGTGGAAGGAAGGAGTGAAAAAGATTTTGAGCAATTGAGGCCTGAACATGCATGAGGGTGAATGGCGTGTACGAAATAGAGTGAAGTAGAATGAAGTGGTATACTGGGGTTGATGTGTTGTCAACCAGGCATGTGAAGTGCCTGGGATGAAACATGGAAAGGTCTGTGGGGCCTGGATGTGGATAGGGAGCAATTGTTTCAGTACATTACACATGACAGTTAGAGAATGAGCATGAGCAGATCTGGCCTTTCTTCATCTGCTTTCTGGGGCTACATCGCTGACAAGAGGACAACAATACTGTTTCCTGTGAGGTTGGGTGGGGTGGCACTGAGAATTGAAGAAGGGGAGCAAGTATGCATATGTATGTGTATATATGTGTATGTATATTTATGTATTATCCCTGGGGATAGGGGAGAAAGAATACTTCCCACGTATTCCCTGCGTGTTGTAGAAGGCGACTAAAAGGGGAGGGAGCAGGTGGCTGGAAATCCTCCCCTCTCTTTTTTTTTAATTTTCCAAAAGAAGGAACAGAGAAGGGGGCCAGGTGAAGATATTCCCTCAAAGGCCCAGTCCTCTGTCCTTAACGCTACCTTGCTGACGCGGGAAATGGCAAATAGTATGAAAGAAAAGAAAGAAAAGATATTTATTTATATATTATAAACATCTGGGGTAAACCATGGAAAGTTCTGTGGGGCCTGGATGTGGAAAGGGAGCTGTGGTTTCGGTGCATTATTACATGGCAGTTAGAGAATGAGTGTGAATGATTGTGGCCTTTGTTGTCTTTTCCTAGCGCTACCTCGTGCACATTAAGGGGAAGGGGTTGTTATTTCATGTGTGGCGGGATGGCGATGGGAATAAATAAAGGCAGACTATGAATTATGTACATGTGTATATATGTATATGTCTGTGTGTGTGTGTATATATATGTATACATTGAGATGTATAGGTATGTATATTTGAGTGTGTGGACGTGTATGTATATGCATGTGTATGTGGGTAGGTTGGGCCATTCTTTCGTCTGTTTCCTTGCGTTACCTCGCTAACGCGGGAGACAGCGACAAAGCAAATAATAAGTAAATGAATATTATACTTAATTGCTATCACAAACATTCTCAAAAGGACCCAGTGGCCAGTTGATGTATGAATTCCTTTGTATTCCCTTTGTATATTGGTCCTGTCAGTTTAGATTTACCAAAACAAATGGCTAGATAGTGTACTCTAGGCACAAGAATGTGGTCTTTTAGTGGAACTGTGTTTCATCAAGTAACAGGAACTGAAGACATAAACTAAATAAGGTATCAATAAAAGTTTTCACCTCAGATACCCTTAGATGATTACTGTCAGGCTTTTAGTTTTTATTCTTGGGAAATTAGACAAAACTGGATCTGTGATATGAGAGAGATGGCAGTACTTTTGTCTTTGTTGAAGTATAAGTTGTATTACCTATTTCTGTAAGCCTGCCATTCCTTTCAGAGTCTGGTTCAACCATTTCTGTTCTGAGGCTATTCAGGAAAAGGACCTGGCATATCAGCGAAAATTCTTTGTACTTGCATGTATCAGCTCAGCCAAAAACTATTACAAATATGTTACCTACAAGGTGAACATTCCTTCATCCAATTAGTGCTACAACTATGCCTTCATCCACTGATAAGTCTTTCAGTTCAATAGGTAAACACATCCTTAACTTTAGTCATATTACCTATATTTGATTTTTCTATTCTGATATTATAACTGTCACTCACATTGGCAAAGATGCTGTTTTTGGTTTTCTTTTTTCATGTAACTCCACCCTAGATGACTCTTTTTCACCTCACCCCTGTGATGCCTCTCTTAAATCATATGCCCCTGCCTGTAATCTCTTTTTGTAAAATCCAAAACCACTTCTCTTTGCACCATATAACATCCATCCTCATTTTTTGAACAAGCTTGCTTCTGAACTTGTGCTTACTCTTATTCATTTGTTCTGCTTTTAATTAAAAATCCACAAGTTTTCCTTCTACTTTACCTGGAAACTTGCACTGGTAATACTTATCACAAGGAAGGGTGATTGTTCTAACCCTTTAAAGAGTTGTCCTGATGCTTTGACTTCAACTATATCCAAAGACTTTGAATCCCTCCTCTTCTCCCATTTCCTTAAAAATCTTGAATCTCAAAGTCTGCTCTTGATCATCTGTATGGTTTCTGGAAGGCAAGGTCTACCAGCGATATCCTCTCCTATCTTGATAATGTTTAATCATTATCATGAAAGTCTGGAGAATTGGAAAAACTTTTTACAGGGTACGGCATTAGAGTCTCATTTTTAAGCCCCCTTCTTTTGGCTTTCTTTCCTTGCTGTGTTTCCTTATATCTTCATTATACTTTGTCGCTGTCTTCCGCGTTAGTGAGGTAGCACAAGGAAACAGACGAAAGAATGGCCCAATCCATCCACATACACATGTATATACATACATATCCACACACGCACATATGCATACCTCTAAATCTCAACGTATGTATACATATGTATACACACACAGACATATACATATATACACATGTACATAATTCATACTGTCTGCCCTTATTCATTCCCGTTGCCACCCCGCCACACATGAAATGATAGCCCCCTCTCCCCGCATGTGCGTGAGGTAGCGCTAGGAAAAGATAACAAAGGCCACTTTCGTTCACACTCAGTCTCTAGCTGTCATGTATAATGCACCGAAACCACAGCTCCCTTTCCACATCCAGGCCCCACAGAACTTTCCATGGTTTACCCCAGACGCTTCACATGCCCTGGTTCAGTCCATTGACAGTACGTCGACCCTGATATACCACATCGTTCCAATTCACTCTATTCCTTGCACGCCTTTCACCCTCCTGCATGTTCAGGTCCCGATCACTCAAAATCTTTTTCACTCCATCTTTCCACCTCCAATTTGGTCTCCCACTTCTCGTTCCCTCCACCTCTGACACATATATCCTCTTTGTCAATCTTTCCTCACTCATTCTCTCCATGTAACCAAACCATTTCCAAACACCCTCTTCTGCTATCTCAACCACACTCTTTTTATTACCACACATCTCTTACCCTTTCATAACTTACTCAGTCAAACCACCTCACACCACATATTGGCCTCAAACATCTCATTTCCAGCACATCCACCCTCCTTTATGGTCAGTCTACCCTTGTAACTGTTGAGGGATCAACCTATTCCTCTTTCTGTAACAGAAGTATTCTTCTCGATTCTGTTCTGTCTCCTTCACTTACTCCATTCAAATCTTTGTGCTCTCTCAGTCCACATATTTTAACATAACTTCCTCTATAAACTCAAATTTGGACAGGACAACACTTGTGGGGTGATGCAATTTGGTTAGGTTTAATGCATCATAAACCCAATTTCTGTTCATTTCTAAAAGTCCATCACAAATTTCTCATCTCTTTTGATGGGTCTGTAATTTCATAACTCAACACAATAATCATATCTTGTATCACTTCAACTTCTAACCCCGGTATCTTGGAAATCTTACCGCAAACAAATATTTCAGTCTGCATTTAAGAAACTTGAGGGTCCTGTTCAGATGCCATAAAGTCTTTCCTTTAGAAAGTTATACAAGGGATTGATCCATCCTTATGTGGAGTACTACCTTGACACCTGGGAGGTTCTTGCTCTATGTACTTACTAGACAGAATCAAGCGTAAAGCCATCCAACTTACCATCTCCCCCAGTCTTGACCTCACAATCTGACCCACTTGTCTTGTGCTGCAGTGTTGATTTACAGTCCCTTTCTTTAGATATTACTTTAATTTCCGCTCCTCAGAACTGCTTACTTGTGTCCCTACCATCAGACAGACCACATAATTCCCAAAAAGCTGCCACATTACACAATACCATGTGACCATTGGCAAGTCAAGGATGAGCTAAAGTGATATTTGTTCCTTGGCCTACACCATGAAGCTTTGGAACTCTTTACCCATTAGCCTTTTACCATGATTTGTCATCTTTTAAAAGACATTATTCCACCCCCATCAAAATTCTCCCTCTTTAACCCTTTTTGTTATCGGACACCACTTGCTTGTAGTTATTCTACAGACCTGTGGTGTTTTATGGCAGTCAGGTGGTCAAACAAAGTTGTTGACATAAAATACCAGATTGATTCAGGTTGGTTTTCTAAGCATAAAATCAACACAGGTATGGACCTGTGGTGTTTTATGGCATCCAGGCGGTCAAATGAAGTTTTTGTCATAAAAAAAGTCACCTTCAGGGATGATTTTCAGTACAGTGTGAAGGACTCAGTCCAAAGAAGTCCATCATTTCCCTGCTTCTGATATCAGTACAACCTTGAAGCTGCAGGAAACCCATAAAAGAGGTTCTGGGTTATAAAAACAATTTTGCCCTTTTAATATTTCTGTTAAGGCCTATCCTCGATTTAGAATTTTGTCCATGACAAACCATAAAAAAAGTACTTACATATTGGTGACTCAACACTGCATTCCTCCATTTCGTTTAATTATGTTTCATCCTTTCTCATTAGCTGCATCTCATCACAACACAACTTCTTTTGGAAACTGAGACTTGGGGTAGATGAAACCTGGTTAAGTGTAATGCCTCTTAAACTTAGTTTCTTCTTGTCTCTCTCTCTGAAACTCTTCATAAACTTTCCCATCTGTTATGACATATCTGAACTCCTACCACTCTACCTAATAAATGTACCCGGTATTACGGTAACATTTGCCCATCTTAATTGTACATCCCCTCTAAGAAATTTGTAGTTCCATTCAGTAGATAAAGTCTCCTTCTGAGCAATGATTACTCAAAGCACTGACCCATCCTTGTATGGAGGGCTGCTCTCATATCTAGAGGAACCTTCTTGCTCTATATTTTTACTAGATAAGAGTCAATTCTTCAGCAGTCTGTGTTGATTTTCTTTCCTTTTATTTCTTTGGTATCTGCTCCCAAGAGCTGGCTGCTTTTATTGCCATTTTCATTCGCTAGACCGTGTAATGCTCAGCAAGCCACTGCATCACATGATTATTACATGGTCATTGGCAACTCAAGGGTGGACTGTGGCATTTTTTTTGACACCTCAAAGCTTTATATAAATAAATACAAAGGAATTTAAACAGCAACAGACCACAGTGTCATCAAGGATGTTTGTGGTAGTGGAAGAAGAAAAAACTTGTGGATTAGTATGACAGAAGTTAGACACAGAGATGTAAATTTTTCACATAGCTAAGGAGGTGAAAGTTGTATAAGTCATGGATTAGAAGTGAAATATTTATGAAGTTTATGCATAAATGTATTCATGGTTCTGCTTTCAACTTTTTTAATTAATTTGTAAATCATTCCATAAGATAACAATCCTGTTGAAGAACAAGTACTTCATCTCTTGAGTTAAAACATTTGCCCACAAGTTTGTATTCATTACAATGAGTGAAGCCAGACTGTGAGATAAAGATTATTAAAGCCATTGATAATTTCGAGTACCAGTATTAAATCAACTCTTAACCTTCTCTCTTCTAACCTAGATGAATTAAGGTTATTTTGTTAGCTCTCATATGATTGTTTCTCTCCTCTTAATCTTCTTATTTTTAAGCCACATAAATTTGTTTTGTTGGCTCACAGGATTTGTTTCTCATCTCTCATCTTCCATACCCTTTTTGGCCCTACTGCTTATGACATAAAGCCATAGTAGATAAAAACAGGATGACTAATGGAGAGAGGAGGGCAACCTGAAAGAAACTTTACACCCCAATAAATTGTCTGGATTTCTCATGGCTGATATGGTATGGGGCACTGAGTGGGTCTAATTTTTCCAGTTGGTGTAGCCCTTGGCTTCACTGTGAGGCATTCCAAATGTCTTGTCAATAAAGACTATTTTCTTTATTAGAACAGATTTGTTGATTTTATTAATTTCTGTACTTATAAATCTTGCAAAAACATTGCTGATATCAGGAAACCATCTGTGCCAAAGCTTAAACAAAGCATCCTAGTGTCAATGTACCTTTTCCTCCTCGAAATGTACTGCATGTACCCTCTGATGAGGCTTCACATACCCCCATGGGATCAATGGAACCCACGTGGGGAACCACTGATGTAGGGTGTCTATGATGGCATGAGAACATGCTCTCATCCTCTCATTTTGACAGCCTGAAGTGTCTTCGGTAATACCACATTTGTGGTGGCAATACTCATGACATAGCTCTTCAGACATTGTGGTGAGATGATGATGAAGTACAGCTCTCCAGTATTAATGGCCCAATAAAGCTCTCATAACCAGTGACTATATAATAACCAGCACTTCCACAAAACTAGTACAGTACCATATTGCCATCAAAAGTACGAGCACAAAATCAAAACTAACACCATGCTGTGTGCAAATTACTTAAAGTATCCGTTACCACCCTCTCTTACATCCAGGGCTGAACAGGATAGCGTATAAAGTATATAACAGGATGATGGGTATATTACAGGCTGGCATGTTAATAATTCTGTTTTTAGGTCCGCTTAATAAGTTTGGCTACATCCCATATAGGTAATATCTTAATCTAGATAAGCTGGCAAAGATGAACATGTTTTTGACATGAAATTTTAACAAATGTATGTGCTAAATAGGCTAATATACCAACATATTTAAGGATAATAAGCTTAGTCCATATATGCATCAGCATTCACTGAAATATGAAAAGCCAAATATGGGTGAAACAAGAGACATATAATTATCTAAGGTATGAAATTTGCAAATTAGTATTCTTTGCAAAAATTTGAAGAATATCATTTCCATGAGAATCTACAAGATTGTTTCAAATTTTCTGTGTATCCTCTATTAATAACAATATTCCTTTCACTAAAATAAGCAAAAGCAGGGACAACAAAACTGCCAGCACTCAAATGGAGACAGCAATACCAAAAGGGTACGTCCTACGAAGGGTCTATACCACCACCAATCCCTTAAAGCTACTAATGGTAACATCTCTCCTTCCATAACAAGCATCACATGATCAGAGACTGAGTTAAATCTGCATGAATACATCCAGTCTATTAATGACAGCAGTTCCCAAGTCTATGAATAATAGGGGCTCTCCAGTCTTACAATAATAGGGGCTACCCAGTCTATCAATGATAGGGGCTCCCCATCTATCAATAACAGCAGTACCCAAGTCTATGAATAACAGGGACTCCCCAGTCTATGAATAATAGGGGTTCCAAAGTTTATAAATAATAGCTCTCCAGTCTTTTATCAATAATAGGGGCTCTCCAGTCTATTATGAATAATATGAGCTCCCTATCTATCAATAACAGCTGTTTCCAAGTCTAAATAATAGGGGCTCTTCAGTCTTACAATAATAGGGGTTACCCAGTCTATCAATAATAGCAGTTCCAAGTCTATGAATAACAGGGTCTCCCCAGTTTATCAATAATAGGGGCCCTCTAGTCTATCAGTAAATCATAGGGTCTCCCCAGTCTATCAATAAGGTCACAGGGTCTCCCCAGTCTATCAATAAGGTTACAGGGTCTCCCCTGTCTATCAATAAGGTCACAGGGTCTCACCAGTCTATCAATAAGGTCATAGTGTCTCCCCTGTCTATCAATAAGGTCACAGGGTCTTACCAGTCTATCAATAAGGTCACAGGGTCTCCCCTGCCTATCAGTAAGGTCACAGTGTCTCCCCTGTCTATCAATAAGGTCACAGGGTCTCCCCTGTCTATCAATAAGGTCACAGTGTCTCCCCTGTCTATCAATAAGGTCACAGGGTCTCCCCTGTCTATCAATAAGGTCACAGGGTCTCGCCAGTCTATCAATAAGGTCACAGTGTCTCCCCTGTCTATCAGTAAGTCACAGTGTCTCACCAGTCTATCAATAAGGTCACAGGGTCTCGCCTGTCTATCAGTAAAGGCACAACCAGTCATGTGACTATCCAGTCCATCATGTTTCCTTAATTCAAAGAGACATTATATATGAATCACATAAACCTTTCTAAAGGGTACCAAAATACCTTGTCAAATTACTATTTCTAATGTCTCACGCGTTTGTAACATGAAAAATGGTCTCCTTGCAGGTGTCTCGAGTCATGTGAGAGCCGTTAAGGTGTGTCATCTTATATTAGCCGCCACACCGACATTTTAACAATCATTCTTAGAAGCTATTACGACATGATGTGTCACGGCAGACATTTGTTGTGACTAGAAAAGCAAAGCCATTTACTCTGCTGAGGTTACCCGTCAGTCACCTGGTCAGTCAGGCGGTGAGTGTGAGTGTAGATCTATATATTTATTTATACTTCAAAGATGAATGGCTGTCACACGCTGAGGTTGAAGATTTTTTCATTGAGTTTTGTTGAAAATATTTTGGCTTGAACCTAGATCAAGATGAATGACGGTGGAATAGATAATGGTAGGAGAATAGGTAGCTCATGCCACTGCTTAACATTGCTAGGAACTACTCATTTTGTTAGTCTCGTTAAGTTAGCTTTTTTTGAAGTTATTTTAACGACTTGAAAAGTGTTATGTTCTCTGGGTATATATAAGCATCCATAATGAATACATTTACTTGGTATATGGAATTTCATCCATACTATCAAATGACCTCGGTGAATATCACTTATAAATGAACTGTTGACGCGGATGATAATTTTACATAGTCAATAAATGATTCTTCATCTAAATTTGAATTGTTCAGGAGACTCAACGGGAACTAGTTTACTCTGCGCTTTTGGCAAGTATGGTTGCATTACAGCTATTTGGAAGCCGAGTAATTAATTACCCAGCTTTAGATCTTCACTATGATTACTCTCTAGTTATTTGTCAGTCGTTCATATAGGAGAGAGAGAAAGACATCTCATGTGTACACCACAGAAGGCTATGTATTACTCCGCTACTTAACGTAAAAGGTTAATGGCGGACGATACGATTGTTGCTCTCCGTGTGTGTGTGTGTTACGATCGTTCACCTGTCCATACATGACTGAAGATGAATAAGTGTATAACACTGAAGGATGATCTGAAAATGCCGTTCATCGGTATAACCTGCAGTAAGGTAAGACACACGTGATGCATGATAATATTTGTGTCAAAGGTCAAGTGATGTATATGTAACTATTTCAAGCGATATATATATATATATATATCGTGCTGTCAATGGATTGAACCAGGGCATGTGAAGCGTCTGGTACCAAACCATGGAAAGTTTTGTGGGGCCTGGATGTGGAAAGGGAGCTGTGGTTTCGGTGCATTATTACATGACAGCTAGAGACTGAGTGTGAACGAATGTGGCTTTTGTTGTCTTTTCCTAGCGCTACCTCGCGCACATGCGGGGGAGGGGGTTGTTATTTCATGTCTGGCGAGGTGGAGATGGGAATAAATAAAGGCAGACTATGAATTACGTACATGTGTATATATGTATATGTCTGTGTGTGTATATATATGTATACGTTGAGATGTGTAGGTATGTATATGTGCGTGTGTGGACGTTTATGTATATACATGTATATGTGGGTGGGTTGGGCCATTCTTTCGTGTTTCCTTGCGCTACCTCGCTAACGCGGGAGACAGCGACACAGTAAAATAAATAAGTATATATATATATATATATATATATATATATATATATATATATATTATCCCTGGGGATAGGGGAGAAAGAATACTTCCCACGTGTTCCCTGCGTGTCGTAGAAGGCGACTAAAAGGGGAGGGAGTGGGTGGCTGGAAATCCTCCCCTCTCGTTTTTTTTTTTAATTTTCCAAAAGAAGGAACAGAGAAGGGGGCCAGGTGAGGATTTTCCCTCTAAGGCCCAGTCCTCTGTTCTTAACGCTACCTCGCAAATGCGGGAAATGGCGAATAGTATGAAAAAAAAAAAAAAAAAAATATATATATATATATATATATATATATATATATATATATATATATATATATATACCTTGTAAAGCATCACAAATTTGCGTTTGATCAAGATATTCCTATGAAGAAGCGTCAAGCCTAGCATGATTGGTGTGGTTGGAAGTGTCAAGCCTAGCGTATGAGATTGTCCAATCTGTTTGATGCTTATAACCTAACAGTAACATGGCTGGGTTTGACGTCAGAGAGAATAGCCAATACTGGACATCATATTTTGTAATGTTTAACTGATCACCAGTTTGGATAGATAGATTGTACTGATTGTGGGGGATTATGTGTCTTTTGAAGTGCCAGGACTTACGACTTGGTTTCCGTAGGAGGGTATAGTGATCGAAGGATTAACTCGACAAGAGTAAATAAAGCTTCCTTCGTTGGATTTGAGATTTACGTTCGGGGATATGAGCTGTTTTCATATTACACGTCCAGGTCTTCTTTCATTTGTGGATGCTTGACCAACAGACGAACTGGAGTCATATCATGATGATACGTTTGTCATTCGTACGAAACTAGAAAGCTGTAGTGGTTGATTGCAGCCGGCAACCTAGAGAAACCTGGTCAGGGTTTAGTTTCGTTTCAAATGTACGGATGATGCAGATCAAGCTTATCTTATGGAGAAATGGCGAAACTAGACTAAATGATGTTTAGTAGACATTGAGAGGATTGTGTCCACTGTATAAGGAAAATGGAGTTGGAGTGAAGGAGTATCGGCAAACTTCAGTGAGAATAAGGTGAAGATTGTTAGGAGAACAAGGTAAAGAATGGGAACATAAATGGTAACAGACAAAGGAGCTGGAGTGATTAATTCGAAGGATTAATGAGTCTGGTAGATGGCAGGGCGGCAGATCTGGGGTGTTTGAGACGTGGAGGGTCTAGGCGAGTGGTTCAATGAAAAAAGTAGAGGTGATGAATATCTTGCGTAAAATGAAGTGCGGCCAAGCGGCTGGAGTGTATGGGATTTTGCTCTTGCATTTCTCAAGAAAGGGAGTGACAAGTGTTCTTGATTGGTTAGGATTTTCAGTAAGGTACCTGAGGATCGGCGGAAAGCCTGTATAGTGCCATTGTATAAAGGCAGTGGGGATAAAAATGAATGTTCGAACTGCAGAAATGCAAGACTGATGAGTGTACCTGGTAAGTTGTATGGAAAAGTGGTGATTGAGGAGGTGGTTACGTGTACAGAGCATCAGATCTGGGGAGGAACAGTAGTGTTAGGAGTGGTAGAAGATGTACGAATCAGGCGTTTGCTTTGAAGAATTTGTGTTAAGAGAATTTACAGAGGGATATGTCTGTGGCACTTAAAGAGCTAGAGAAAGCGTATGAGAGGGTTGATAGAGATTGTGTTTTGGAAATTTTACGAATATATGGTGTGGGAGGGAAGCTGCTGGAAGCAGTGACCTTCTTATCAAGACAGTAAGGTTTGTTTACGAGTGGGAGAGGAGGCTGAGCGGTTCCAGGTGAAGGTCGGTCTGTGGCTGGGATACGTGATGCCACCATGGCTGTTTAATCTGTTTATCGATGGGGTGCTAAGTGAATGCGAGGTAAGGCCAGATCTTCGGGTGTGTGTAGGGGGGGGGGGTGATTCAGTTGCTGTTTGTTGATGACACTGCTTTAGTGGCAGGTTTAAGTGATATACTGTAGAATCTGGTGTCTGAGTTCAGGTGAGTGTGAACGGTGAAGGCTTAATGTGAATGAAATCACATTATCTGTGAAGACAGAAACTTTGGTTGGAGTGTAAGTTTCAACGAGAGAAACCTGGGGGAAGTGAAGAGAATCTTGAGATACCAGAGAGTGGACATGGCAACGAATGGAACCATGGAAGCTGAAGTAAGCATGGGACGCATAAGGAGGCTAAGGTCCTCAGTGCACAATGGAGGTCGTGGAGAGAGATGCCTCTGTCTATAAGGATAATGATGGCCCTGTATTATGGTATGGTCGTCCCAACAGTGATGTATGGATGCGAGGCTTGGGCCTTAGAACAACAAGTACTGAAGTGGGCGGATGTGTTGGAATGTTTGAGGACGATACGTGGTGTGAGGAAGGTCGATCTGATATATAGTAAAGGTGAGAGAGACGAGTGGTAGTAATAGGAGTATGTATGAGATAGCTGAGGAGGGTGTGGTGTGCTGGAAAGGTCTGGACATATGGAGAGGGTGAGTGAGGAGATAAGACGGTGTGGTGTGCTGGAATGGTCTGGACATACTGAGAGCATGAGTGAGGAGAAACTGACTAAGATGGTATGCATGTCGGAGGTTGAGGGACCAAGGAGAACGGGCAGAGAGATGCTTTAAGGTTGAGGGTTGAGCAGAGGCATATAAAGTGGTCAGGGTAAACGACGGAAAGGTCTGTAGGACCTGGATGAGGGTAGGGTGCTCTGATGTCGGCGCAGTAGCCATGGTAGCTAGAGTGGATGCGGGAGGAGGGCGTTGCTGTTTTCCAAGGGCTTCCCTGCCTGCTTACGCAGTAAATGGCATACAGGTATGAAAGAAAGTTGTGACCACAGGATTATTAGTATTAACATTATTCCCCCTTCATACTTTTTTTTTTTTGGCTGTTTCCTGCGTGAACGAGGTAGCGCCAGGAACTGACGAGAAAGGCCACAATCACTCACATCCATTCTCTAGCTGTCATGTGCAGTGCACCGAAACCACAGCTCCCTTTTCACATCCAGCCCCTACAGACCTTTCCATGGTTTACCCCAGACGCTCCACATGTCCTGCTCGTCTTATGACTTGCACGATAACCCCGGTATACCATATCGTTACAGTTCACTCAATTTCGTTCACGCCTCTCACCCTCTTGCATGCTCAGGCCCCGATCGCTCAAGATCTTTTCCACTCCATCCATCTACCTCCAATTTGGTCTACCCCTTGTTCTTGTCCCCTCTACCTCTGACACATACATCAATCTTTCCTCACTCATTTCCTCCAGATGTCCAAATAATTTCAACACACCTTCAGCTCTCTACCACACTCTTCATATTACATTTCTCTCTAATGCTTTTATTATTTTCTCGATCAAACCACCTCACACCACATATTGTCCTCAAACATTTCATTTCCTACATACCCCCTCTGTACATCTTCATCTATATCTCATGCTTTACATCAATACAACATTGTTTGGAGTACTTTACCTTCAAGCATATCAATTTTCACCCTGCCAGATAACGTACTCTCTTTCCACACATCCTCAGTGCTCCCAGAACCCTCGCGCCTTCATCAACTCTATGACTCACTTCCCGCTTCCATCGACCCATTCGCTGCCATGTCCGCTCCCAGGATTCTAATTCAATTTACTTCCAATTTTTCTCCATTCAGTCTACCACTCCAAGTAAAGACCCTGCTAAACCAAGTAGCCTTGCTTTTATTTATACCTACTCTCAACTTCTCATCACACACCCTCCCACAAATCAGACATCAAGTTCTACAGTTTCTCTCACATCCACCACTGTTGCTGTATCATCAGCAAACAACAGCTGGCTCACTTCTTAGCCTCCTCCCCTCTCTAGGACCCTTGAATTTACCTCCTTCACTACCCAATTTAGAACATTTTAAAGTCATGGTGACATCACACACCCTTGCTGCAGACCCATCTTCTCCTGGAACCACTCATTCTCTTGTCTTCCTACTCGTACATATGCCTTACACTCTTGATAAAGACTTCTAACTGATTCTAGCAGCTTACCTCCCACACCATATACTCTTAAAACCTATCTTATGCTTTCTCAAGATCCTTAAATGCCACATACAGATCCTTCTGTTTTCCAAGTATATCTCACGCATATATTCCAAGTGAATACCTGATCCATACTTCCTAAACCACTCCTTAAACCACATCATATCTCCCGGTGTGATGCTCTGTACATGCCTTCACCCTCTCGTTCACTACTCCCCCCATACACCTTACCAGGTACTCTGAACAACCTTAAACCTCTGTAGTTTGAACACTTACATTTGTCCCCTTTGGCTTTATACACTGGCTCTATACATACATTCGGCCAATCCTCAGGCAACTCACCATGATCCATACATACACTGAAAATCTTAACTAACCAGTCAACAACACACTCACCACCATTCTTACGAAATTCAACTGCACTACCATCCACTCCAGCCGCCTTGCCACTTTTCACCTCACGTAAGACTTTCACCACCTCTGTCTTCACCAAACCACTTTTCATTAGTCTTTAACCTCGCATACCTCCTTAACCCATCAAGGTACTCACTCCATCTCCTCACTTCATCACCACCTGTTACCACTTCTCCATTTGCCCCCTTCGCCGATGTTCCCTTTTCTTCTCTTTTCACTCTTAACTCACTTGCAAAACATCTTAATCGCCCTAAAGTTCACCGATGTTCGCTCATATAAACTCTCATTTGCTCTTTTTTTTTTTCTTCCAACCCCTGCTCCTTGCTGTTGGCCCCCCGGTCACTTTCTTTTGTACATCTTCCCAATCAGGTCTTCCTTGTTAGTACCGCCCATATACCTCTCTTTTCTTATCCGCTGGCAACATAACCCCGTCCTCTCACCACACCCTTGCTGACCACGCACATGCCAGACACTTCTCTCGCCCTTGCCAAGAACTGCCTCCTTAAATACCTTCCATTCCTCACCCACTCCCTTTAGACATTTTAACCTGAGTCTATCTTGATACTTTTTCACCCAAGTCTCTTTTCCTAGCTCACTTACTTTCACTTCTCTCTTCTCTCCCGTATCATTTGCACTTTTCTGCAAACCTTCACAAATCTTCGTCTCCAACAAGTGATGATCAGACTTCCCACCAGCTGCCTCTCTCAGCACGATCATATCCAAGAGCCTCTCTTTGCACGCCAGTCAATTACTGAGTCATCCAGTTATGCTCGCTGACCATCTTCCCTACCTATGTATATTTACTTGTGTGTGTTCCTCTTTTAAAACCAGGTATTCCCAATCAACAGATTCTTCTACAACATGCAATTCCACAAGTTGGTCACCATTTCCATTTATCCTGCTGAATACCCCCATACCCCCTCATGATACTCTCAACTGCCTCATTACTTTCCTTTGCATTTAAATCACTCTTTACTAATACCGGGTCTCTTGCATCAGAATTGCTGACACACTCGCTCAACTACGCCCCAAGCACTTGCCACTCATGATCTTTCTTTTCTTGGCCAGGTGCAATCCACTTTCATATTTACCGGCATCAGTCTGGAGCTCACTTCCATACACACCCAGAACTCCTGCTTCAGCGGTAGTGCTGTCCCTTCCTTAGCTTTTGTTCTTCCCCATCAGCCCCCTGTCTTTATTTCTTAGACGTTTCCTAACCTTTCTTCCCCTTTACCCTTTAGCTTTGTTTCACCCAGAGCCCAAACAACCAGGTTTCTCTCCTCTGTTCTCATCTTGGTTACATCCACACACGTTTAGACACCTCATCCTGCGAGGAGGATGAGCACCCCCGCTTGGCTCAGTCCTCTGTTCCGTCTTTTGGAAACTGAAAATACAAGAAGGGGGAGGTTCAGCCCCTCCGCTCCCGTCCCCTTCAGTAGCTTTTTATGACACGCGGGAAATACATATATGGGACCCTTAATTATTATTATTATTATTATTATTATTATTATTATTATTATATTATTATTATTATTATTCTCCTCTCCTCAGGTGAACTATTTTTTTCTTGGCCTGATAGAAGAAGCCATAGAGCACGGACTACGACATTTTGAGGTTCCCATCGACAAGGAAGTGTTCCCCAGGATGTGGGACAGGATTGAGTATGGCTATGATTACATCTGCCGCTACAAGCCGTCTGACGTGCCCAACCAAGACATAATGCTGGGCAGAAGACGAGATTATAAGGACAAGTTCTTCATCTCTACGACGGTAAGAGGGTTGAGGCGACTCACTCGTCGCATTACGTTGCTCTACAACGGTTGGAGGATGAGAGAGGCCACGTCTCCAGCGTCGCTCAATTTGTAGATTTTTATAAACCGTTTTCTTGGAATGAATTTGTGTCGATAAACATGTGTTCTGTACACCGAAGTTTGCATGGAGTGGATTGTGTGATAAGATTGTAAAGTGTGGAATGATAAATGATGAGGATTTTGATATAAAGGTTATTGATTGATTTTAAGAAACTGTTTCGGTGTGTTTAAGTGGGGTATGTGGAAATGTGTACACCAGAGAGGAAGGTTGATAGACAGGTGTTTGTGGAGAAGCCAGATGATACATGTGATGGCCTTTGACGAGGTTTTTCCAGCTGATGGGCTATATTAGTGTTATACTCTTCCAATGCTTATGGATAGAGGCAGGATAGTACAGCAGAAGGCTCCTTCCCACCCACCGCTATAGATGGAGACAGGATAGTAAAGCATAAGGCTCCTCCCCACCCACCACTGTAGATGGAGACATGTTGTTTGAAGCTGTGGGCAGAGTATGTGGTTGTTGAGGTTGTGGGAGGAGTATGTGGTTGTTGAGGGTGTGGGCGGAGTATGTGGTTGTTGAGGGTGTGGGAGGAGTATGTGGTTGAGGGGGTGGAAGGAGTATGCGGTTGTTGAGGATGTGGGAGGAGTATGTGGTTGTTGAGGCTGTGGCTGGAGTATGTGGTTGTTGAGGGTGTAGGAGGATCATGTGGTTGTTGAGGTTGTGGGCGGAGTATATGGTTGTTGAGGCTGTGGTAGGAGAATGTGGATGAGGCTGTGGGAGGAGAATGTGATTGTTGAGGGTGTGGGAGGAGTATGTGGTTGTCGAGGCTGTGGATGGAGTATGTGGTTGTTGAGGGTGTAGGAGGAGTATGTGTTTGTTGAGGATGTGGGAGGAGTATGTGGTTGTTCAGGCTGTGGGTGGAGTATGTGGTTGTTGAGGCTGTGGGAGGAGTATGTGGTTGTTCAGGCTGCGGGAGGAGGATGTGGTTGTTGAGGCTGTGGGTGGAGTATGTGGTTGTTAAGGCTGTGGGTGGAGTATGTGGTTGTTCAGGCTGTGGGTGGAGTATGTGGTTGTTCAGGCTGTGGGAGGAGAATGTGGTTGTTGAGTGCGTGGAACAACATGATGCAACACGAACGACTGTGTCGAATATTGTGAATGATTTTCGACCTAGTTGTGCCCAGCTGACGACATGAACCTTTTCTTCAGATGCACATCTCGACCCGCCTGGGACCAATGATGCACAAGAGCCTGCCTCCCTTCCTGACGCGCCTTGACCTGAGCTCAGTGGACCTCCTGTTCCTGGAGAACCCGTTTACGCCAGGTGAGAACTGTACTATGTACTGTAGCAGGACGACATACATCAGTACAGTACTGTACCAGGACGAACCACCTCAGCACAGTGCTGTACCAGGACCAGCTACCTCAGTACAGTACTGTACCAGGATCAGCTACCTCAGTACAGTACTGTACCAGGACCAGCCACCTCAGTTCAGCACTGTACCAGCACCAGCTACCTCAGTATAGTACTGTACCAGGACCAGCCATCTCTGTACAGTAATGTACCAGGATCAGCTACCTCAGTACATGACTGTACCAGGACCAGCCATCTCAGTTCAGGACTGTACCAGGACCAGCCACCTCAGTTCAGCACTGTACCAGGACCAGCTACCTCAGTATAGTACTGTACCAGGACCAGCCACCTCAGTACAGTGCTGTATCAGGACCAGCTACCTCAGTACAGCACTGTACTAGGATGAGCCACCTCAGTACAGAACTCGGCAAGCTGCTGGGTTACATGTTTACAGTGTGGCCACCGGCAACTTAAGGGTGGGCCGTTTTGATATCTGCTTCTTTACCTACGCCTCGAAGCTTTGGAATTCTCTCCCCTCTTTTGTCTTTCCCAACATTTTAAGAGACAAGTTTTTCGCTTCCTCCAAAATTCGTAAATACTTTCACTTGTCTATTCTTTTCCCCTTTCATAATTCTTTGTATATTTCACGTAAGACCTGGCCTTGATGTGGACTTGAGTCCGTGACTGCAGCCTCCAACGTAAAAAGATAGGGGATGGAGGGAATGTGCTGGAGGGCACCATATACACATGATGGAGGGAATGTGCTGGAGGGCACCATACACACGTGATGGAAGGAATGTGTTGGACGGCACCATATACACAGGATGGAGGGAGTGTGCTGGAGGGTACCATACACACAAGGGATGGAGGGAATGTGCTGGAGGGCACCATATACACATGATGGAGGGAATGTGCTGGAGGGCACCATACACACGTGATAGAGGGAATGTGCTGGAGGGTACCATATACACAGGATGGAGGGAGTGTGCTGGAGGGTACCATACACACAGGGGATGGAGGGAATGTGCTGGAGGGCACCATATACACAGGATGGAGGGAATGTGCTGGAGGGCACCATATACACAGGATGGAGGGAATGTGCTGGAGGGCACCATACACACAGGGGATGGAGGGAATGTGCTGGAGGGCACCATACACAGGGGATGGAGGGAATGTGCTGGAGGGTACCATACACACAGGGGATGGAGGGAATATGCTGAAGGGTACCATCCACACGTGGGAGGGAGGTGACTGTACACTGGGGAGGTGTGGGGGGAGGGATAGAGTACCTGTTGTTTCCCAGGTTAAACTAGTCTTCCATTGCTTCCACAGATGCCAACATTCGTAGATACTACGAGGTCGACCCGGATAATAAGAAACTTGGGTACGAGCCTGTTCATGAGCTGTTTGAGAGGCAGCCAGAGACTGGCATACTTAAAGTGGAGCCCATCATACAGCAGAACCTATGGCTTATGTGGAAACGTATGGAGAAGATGGTGAGTTGTACAGCCGTCTTACCTGGGCAGGTATTGTACATAAACACGTCAGGTAAACTTAGGCTAGACCGAACTCACTCTCAAGTCAGGTCAAGTTTGTTTGGCTAGGTTTTGTCCTCATTGGAGGCCGAACACGGCGTTCATACATCGCCTTGATCTGGTTCACTTTATCCCATGCACGCCTCTCACCCTCCCTACTGTTCAGACCAAGATTATCCAAAGCCTCTGTCACCCCATCCTTCTAAATCCTTCCTGATCGTTTCTTTTCCCTCCATTCTCTTCCTTCATTTCTGACGAAGTTCGTCCTAGTTTGTCTTCTGTCATGGTATCCATTATGGCGGTCATCATTTCAGCACACGCTAGTCCGCTTTCCCTGTCCTCCTCCTGCACTGTCTTATACCACACCTGTCACTTTGACATTCCTGGATCGCACGGAGCGCCTCACAACGCATCGCGCCCTCAGGCCTCACTTCTCCAGCACATCCGACCACCTTCCGTGCACTTCTGTGCTCAGGGCCCACGACTTGCATCTGTACAGCGATCTCGGGAGAACCATACCCTCAGACAGACCCATCTTTGCCTAAGCTCACCTTCCTCAGTTTTCGTAATGCACTCAGGAGGTCAACCCTCGCCCACGCCCAGTGGCTCGCATCAACCCCACCATGGTTCTGTAGTCACTTCCACTATCCACATCCAGGCCCCACAGACCTTAACATTGTTTACCCCAGACGCTTCACATTCCCTGGTTCAATCCACTGACAGCACGTAAACCCCGGTATACCACATCGTTCCAGTTCACTCTATTCTTTGCACGCCTTTCACCCTCCTGTATGTTCAGACTCCGATTACTCAAAATCTTTTTCACTCCATCTTTCCACCTCCAACTTGGTCTCCCACTTTTCCTCCTTCCCTCCACCTCTGACACATATATCCTCCCTCCTTGACCTGCTGCTAAGTTTGAGTGACGACCTTCATTAATATTAAGGTTATAATTCTTTGTGTATTTAATAATAGAAGATTCATTGATATTTCTCGTGGTACTAGAGTTAGAGTTGATAACTGAGATGGCAATACTCCAGTCAGTACAATGATCATAGTTTTTAACGTGATTAAACAAGGCATTTGATTCTGTCCTGTTCTTATACTATACTTATGCTGCTTAAGCCTTCGTTGTATATCAAGTGACTGTTATATTTCTTTCTTGTATCTGCCCTGATGATGTGATTATTACACGAAAGTGCACTTGGGAACTTATCGTGTTTCACTTTCTCCGTGGACTCATAGGAATATACTTGATCACGCGCAAAATGGATGATCCTTTCCATTATCGGTGTATGTGTCTCGCTTGCTGTAACTAGTCATGATTTAGTGCAGGCATCACACTGTATTGTGGCCGGAGTCCTAATCATATTTTTTCTTGATAATGCAACGTTGGAAATGGATGGAAATACAATCCACCCGTGAGCAAGGTTCGGGTTGTGCCTGACCCCAGTGAAGTTACCATCAGAGATGTTTATCATCACACGGTTGGCAGGTGTGTCGTGTGTACAGGACCTGACTTGCCCATAGGTACGTAGGTAGATAGCCTTGTGATGTTCCACTCCATCGTACTGTTGATACCTGAGCTGTTCAGTATGTGGCTCTCCCGCAGGTTATGTGTAAGAATTCGAGAGTGCGTCACATCGGCCTAAGACACTTCTCCAAGGCGCACATCGAAGGCATCCTGAAAGGTAAGTTTTCCTCCCACTGTAGTGGTGTACCGTGGTGAGGCTGTTGGGTGGATGCAGCCCTGTCCCCAGTGAATGTTCCCAGTGGCGGTCCCCAGTGGCTGTCCCCCAGTGGCGGTCCCCAGTGGCTGTCTCTTTAGATAAGTCTGTAAATAAGTCAAGATTATCGGTGATGCTAAAATGGGGCTGATTCTCACTCTCCTCTCTCTCTCCTCTCTCTCTGTCTCTCTCTCTCTCCTGTCTCTCTCTCTCTCTCTCTCCTGTCCTCTCTCTCCTCTCTCTCTCTCTCTCTCTCTCCTGTCTCTCTCTCCTCTCTCTCTCTCTCTCTCTCTCTCTCTCTCTCTCTCTCTCTCTCTCTCTCTCTCTCTCTCTCTCTCTCTCTCTCTCTCTCTCTCTCTCTCTCCTGTCTCTCTCTCTCTCCTGTCTCTCTCTCTCTCCTGTCTCTCTCTCTCTCCTGTCTCTCTCTCCTCTCTCTCTCTCTCTCTCTCTCTCTCTCTCTCTCTCTCTCTCTCTCTCTCTCTCTCATGCTCTCATGTTGTTTATTTTATTATACTTTGCCGCTGTCTCCCGCGTTAGCGAGGTAGCGAAAGGAAAACAGGCGAGAGAATGGCCCAACCCACCAACATACACATGCATATACATAAACGCCCACATATGCTTGTACGTAACTATACATTTCAACTTAGGCATACATATACATACACAGACATATACATATATACGCATGTACATATTCATACTTGCTGCCTTCATCCATTCTCGTCGCCACCCCGACACACATGAAATGGCTCCCCCCTCCCCCCCGCGTGCGCGAGGTAGCGCCAGGAAAGACAACAAAGGCCACATTCATTCACACTCAGTCTCTAGCTGTCATGTGTAATGCACCGAGACCACAGCTCCCTTTCCACATCCAGGTCCCACAGTACTTTCCATGATTTATCCCAGACGCTTCACATGCCCTGGTTCAGTCCACTGACAGCACGTCGACCCCGGTATACCACATCGTTCCAGTTCACTCTATTCCTTGCACACCTTTCACCCTCCTGTATGTTCAATTTGGTCTCCCACTTCTCGTTCCCTCCACCTTTGACACATATATCCTCTTTTTCAATCTTTCCTCACTCATTCTTTCCATGTGACCAAACCATTTGAGTACACCCTCTTCTGCTCTCTCACCCACACTTTATATTACCACACATCTCTCTTATCCTTTCATTACTTACTCGATCAAACCACCTCACACCACATATTGTCCTCAAACATCTCATTTCCAACACATCCACCCTCCTCCATACAGCCCTATCTATACCCCTCGCCTCGCAACCATATAACATTGTTGGAACCACTTTCCCTTCAAATATACCCATTCTTGCTCTCCGAGATAACGTTCTCGCCTTCCACACATTCTTCAGCACTCCCAGAACCTTTACCCCCTCACCCACCCTATGACTCACTTCCGCTTCCATGGTTTCCATCCGCTGCTAAATCCACTCCCAGATATCTAAAGCACTTCACTTCCTCCAGTTTTTCTCCATTCAAACTTACCTCCCATTTGACTTGTCCGTCAACCCTACTGTACCTAATAGTTACCTTGCTCTTATTCGCATTTACTCTCAGCTTTCTTCTTTCACACACTTTACCAAACTCAGTCACGAACTTCTGCAGTTTCTCATCCGAATCAGCCACCAGCGCTGTATCATCAGGGAGCAACAACTGACTCATTTCCCAAGCTCTCTCATCCACAACAGACTGCATACTTGCCCCTCTCTCCAAAACTCTTGCATTCACCTTCCTAACCACCCCATCCATAAACAAATTAAACAAGCATGGAGACATCACGCATCCCTGCCGCAAACAGACATTCACTGGAGCCAGTCATTATCCTCCCTTCATACTCGTATGCCTTACATCCTTGATAAAACTTTTCACTGCTTCTAGCAACTTGCCTCTCACACCATATACTCTTAATACCTTCCACAGAGCATCTCTATCAACTCTATCATATGCCTTCTCCAGATCCATAAATGCTACATACAAATCCATTTGTTTTTCTAAGTATTTCTTACATTCTTCAAAGCAAACTCCTGATCCACACATCCTCTACCACTTCTGAAACCACACTGCTCTTCCCCAATCTGATATTCTCTACATGCCTTCACCCTCTCAATCAACTCCTTCCCACATCATTTCCCAGAATACTCAACAAACTTACACCTCTGCCTTTGTACAGTAGCACTATGCATGCATTCCGCCAATCCTCAGGCACTTCATCATGAGCCATACATACACTGAATATCCTCACCAACCTGTCAGGATCACAGTCACCCCCTTTTTTTTAATAAATTCCACTGCAGTGCCATCTAAACCCGCCGCTTTGCCGGGTTTTATCTTCTGCAAAACGTTCGTTACCTCTTCTCTGTTTACCAAACCATTCTCCCTGACCTTCTCACTTCGCACACCACCTCAACCAAAACACCCTAAATCTGCCACTGTATCATCTGACACATTCAACAAACCTTCAAAATGCTCATTCCATCTCCTCACATCACCACTACTTGTTATTACCTCCCCATTATCCTCCTTCACCGATGTTCCCATTTGTTCCTTTCGCTTACGCACTTTATTTACCTCCTTCCAAAACATCTTTTATTCTCCCTAAAATCTAACGATACTCTCTCACCCCAACTGTTATTTGCCCTCTTTTTTCCCGTCTTGCACCTTTCTCTTGACCTTCTGCCTCTTTCTTTTATATATCTCCCAGTCATTTGCACTATTTCCCTGCATAAATGGTCCATATGCCTCTCTCTTCTCTTTCACTAACAGTCTTACTTGTTCATCCCACCACTCACTACCCTTTCTAATTTGCCCACCTCCCACCTTTCTCATGCCACAGGCATCTTTTGCGCAAGCCATCACTGCTTCCCTAAAAACATCCCTTTCCTCCCCCACTCCCCTTACGTCCTTTGCTCTCACCTTTTTCCATTCTGCACTCAATCTTCCTCACACAAGTCTCCTTTCCAAGCTCACTTACTCTCACCACTCTCTTCACCCCAACATTCTCTCTTCTTTTCTGAAAACCTTTACAAATCTTCACCTTCGCCTCCACAAGATAATGATCAGACATCCCTCCAGTTGCACCTCTCAGCAAATTAACATCCAAAAGCCTCTCTTTCACGCGCCTATCAATTAACACATAATCCAATAACGCTCTCTGGCCATCTCTCCTACTTACATACGTATACTTATGTATATCTCTCTTTTTGAACCTGGTGTTCCCAATCACCAGCCCTTTTTCAGCATTCAAATCTACAGGCTCTTCTCCATTTCCATTTACAACACTAATCAGCCCATGTACACCAATTATTCCCTCAACTGCCACATTACTCACCTTTGCATTCAAATCACCCATCACTATAACCCGGCCTCGTGCATCAAAACTACTAACACACTCACTCAGCTGCTTCCAAAACACTTGGCCCTCATGATCTTTCTTCTCATGCCCAGGTGCAGATGCACCTATAATTACCCATTTCTCTCTATCTACTTTCAGTTTTACCAGTATCAATCTAGAGTTTACTTTCTTACACTCTATCACATACTCCCACCACTCCTGTTCCAGGAGTAGTGCTACTCCTTCCCTTGCTTTTGTCCTCTCACCAACCCCTGACTTTACTCCCTAAACATTCCCAAACCACTCTTCCCCTTTACCCTTGAGCTTCGATTCACTCAGAGCCAAAACATCCAGGTTCCTTTCCTCAAACATACTACCTATCTCTCCTTTTTTCTCATCTTGGTTATGTCCACACACATTTAGACACCCCAATCTGAGCCTTGGAGGAGGATGAGCACTCCCCGCGTGACTCCTGTTTCCCTTTAGAAAGTTGAAATACAGGGAGGGGAGGGTTTCTAGCCCCCCCACTCCCGTCCCCTTTAGTCGCCTTCTACGACACGAGGAATGCGTGGGAAGTATTCTCTCCCCTATCCCCAGGGGATATATATGTGTGTGTGTGTGTGTGTGTGTGTGTGTGTGGCGGGATGGCGACGGGAATGGATGAGGGCATCATGAATGAATGTGTACATATGTATATATGTATATGTCTTTGTATGTATACGTTGAAATGTATAGGAATGCATGTGTGTATGTTTGGGGGTGTATGTATATACATATGTATGTGGATGGGTTGGGCCATTCTTTCGTCTGTTTCCTTGCGACAAAGTATAATGATAATTATAATGTATATATCCTTCATACTTGATCGTCATTTCCCTTGTTAGCGAGATTGCGCCAGGAACAGATGAAGAAATGCCACATCTGCTCACATCCCTTCTCTGTCATGTGTAATGCATCGAAACCACAGCTCCCTATCCACGTCCATTCCTCGCAGACCTTTCCATGGTTTACCCAGGACGCTTCACATGCCCTGGTTCAGCTTATGTGGCAGTAGAGGGTATAAATGAGGGGCATGAGGTATTCAGTGTTGTGAATGGAAATGATGAACAACTTGTGGAGTTGTGTGCTGGTAGGGTCTGTTGATTGGAAATACCTGGTTTAAAAGAGGTATGTACACCAGCATACGAATGTGATCTGGAGAGATGGTCAGCGGACATTATTGGATTCCATATTATTTGATAAGCGTGTAAAAGAGAGACTTTTGGATGTTAATGTTCTGAAAGGGGCAGCTGGTGGGATGTCTGATCGCTATCTTGTGGAGGCTAGGGGTGAAGATTTGTAGAAATTCTCGTAAAAGAGGAAACATTGTCGGGAAGAAGAGAGTGTTCTTTCCTCTTATAGGAAGTATATTGATCAGGAGATGGTACTGAGCGTAGCATTATGTTATGTGTTCTTTCCTCTTATAGGAAGTATATTGACCAGGAGATGGTATTGAGCGTAGCGTCATGTTATCTTATACTTCCCCTGTTCTGTATTTCAGTGGCGAAGGTCCCGCCTAGCGTGGTACAGGCGGACATCAACCTGTACAACATGCAGACCGAGCTGCGGAGGATGTGCCGGGAGAGGGGCATCCCTGTGGTGGCTGTGAATCCATTTGGCAACAAGAATGAGGACATGTGAGACCCCTCTCGCTCTCCTGTACTCACTCACCTGACCTCACGTCTGTACTCCCTCATTACCCTCTCACTAGTAATGTCTCCCTCCGTGCGAGTCTCTGATTTGAATGGTACAGAGAGAGGGCTTTACTACACCTGTGAGCCTCTCCCTCCCCATCTGGTGGAGAGTCTCCACTATCATCATATTAAGGTGTGATGTTTGTAGATGGGCGGGTGATGTGAGAGTCCTCCAGAACCACTGTGACAGGCAGGGTTCTCACTACCTCTGGTGCCAACATGGGGACTCTCTATTGACTTGGGAGTGAACGTGTGTGTGTGGTGTTTCCCCAACTCACCTCCTCGCGAAGGATGGCCTCCTCCTCCTCCTCCTCCTCCTCCTCCTCCTCCTAAGCACCTGACTTCACCAGTCCCTCTTGTGAATAGAGCTTCACCCAGTACTATAGCCGAGTGAAATGTTGAAGATAAATGCTCGTCTGATGATGTGTGATCTGGGGCAGGTTGAGTGTGGGAATCAGGAGGGATGAGTGGGTCGTGGGAGAGTCACGAGCAGAAGGTGAGGGCGTGTGGGAGAGTGAGGTAGACTTGAGCACCACCACACAGGCAGGAGACTCGGGGGAATGGGGAAGCAGCAGTAAATGGGCAGAGGCATCTTTAACATGGTGGCCCTGGGAGGTAAGTTTGAATGGAGAAAAACTGGAGGAAGTGAAGTGTTTTAGATATCTGGCAGTGGATTTGGCAGCGGTTGGAACCATGGAAGCGGAAGTGAATCATAGGGTGGGGGAGGGGGCGAAAGTCCTGGGAGCGTTGAAGAATGTGTGGAAGTCGAGAACGTTATCTTGGAAAGCAAAAATGGGTGTTTGAGGGAATAGTGGTTCCAACAATGTTATGTGGTTGCGAGGCGTGGGCTATAGATAGAGTTGTGCGGAGGAGGGTGGATGTGCTGAAAATGAGATGTTTGAGGACAGTATGTGGTGTTAGGTGGTTTGATCGAGTAAGTGTGGTAATAAAAAGTGTGGTTGAGAGAGCAGAAGAGGGTGTTTTGAAATGGTTTGGTCATATGGAGATAATGAGTGAGGAAAGATTGACAAAGAGGATATATGTCAGAGGTGGAGGGAACGAGGAGAAGTGGGAGACCAAATTAGAGGTGGAAAGATGGAGTGAAAAAGATTTTGAGTGATCGGGGCCTGAACATGCAGGAGGGTGAAAGGCGTGCAAGGAATAGAGTGAATTGGAACGATGTGGTATACCGGTGTCGACGTGCTGTCAATGGATTGAACCAGGGCATGTGAAGCGTCTGGGGTAAACCATGGGAAGTTTTGTGAGGCCTGGATGTGGAAAGGGAGCTGTGGTTTCGGTGCATTGTACATGCCAACTAGAGACTGAGTGTGAACAAATGTGGCCTTTGTTGTCTTTTCCTAGCGCTACTTCGCGCACATGCGGGGGGAGGAGATTGTTATTTCATGTATGTCGGGGTGGCGACGAGAATGGATGAAGGCAGAAAGTATGACTATGTACATGTGTATACATGTATGTCTGTGTATGGATATGTATGTATACGTTGAAATGTATAGGTATATATATATATATATGTATATATATATATATATATATATATATATATATATATATATATATATATATATATATATATGTCAACCTTAGAAAAATGCCGACCAAAAAGGAAGCATTATCAGTGTGTAGTGTCATTAATTACCGTGCAGTGTAGTAGGACAGCACAGTACAGATGTATATTTACTTTGCGGGTCTTTTGATAAGATGTGATTTCTAGCAGTGTCAGGAGCGGGGCACTGTGTTGTAGGAGGGAGGACAGTGTAGCAGCGGGGCACTGTGTTGTAGGAGGGAGGGCAGTGTAGCAGCGGGGCACTGTGTTGTAGGAGGGAGGGCAGTGTAGGACTCATACTGGAGTGTTGGTGTACACATATGAAGGTATCCTTCTCACAGGCCAGTTGTCCTTCTGTTATCTGGAGTCCATTATGAGATGATGATGTGTGGTGGATGCGTGCCTCACCGTCAACGTAAGTACTGACCCATGACGCTGGTTCTGTCCCTGGCTGTGATGACGTGACCCCTGGTCATGACCCAGACCACTGACATGACACCTGGTCATGATCCAGACTACTGACATGACACCTGGTCATGACCCAGACCACTGACATGACACCTGGTGATGACTAATGTGACACCTGGTGGTAATGACCTATATTGATTACGTGACCCCCTTGGTGATATGAACCCCTGAGGTATCCGCTGTCTGTGGATGACATGTGCCACTTCCCCCCCAACATACACGGACACATCTGATCAATATTGATCATTTCACACGGACGAGCTCCTTCCCTGGTCGCCCTCCGTCGACCGATTGCACAGCAACTTGGTGGCCAGCTAGGCGATAGATTGGTCTGTTGTATCCCCCCCTCCTTCATGTGTCCGTCTACGCGTTCACATGTAGATAGATTGGACAGGTGTGCCCTGTACCAGCGCCTTGCAGGCCACGCCACACCTGCGTGGTGGCCTGTGTCACACTAACCATGTATACATTCGTGTGTGTGGCAGCAGCACTTGGATGCCGTCCCTGACCAAGGAGCTGGTGGTAGTGAGGATGGCCAGCAAGCTGCGAGTACCGGCGCAGGTCGTCTTGATGAGGCACCTCATCCAGTCTGATGTCCCCTTCATATACGACCTGGAGCACAACTGTTATGAACAGACCCTCAAGGTACGACCTCATGCTCACATTGTGTTCCTGGTACATCCATCATGCTCACATTGTGTTCCTGGTACATCCATCATGCTCACATTGTGTTCCTGGTACATCCATCATGCTCACATTGTGTTCCTGGTACATCCATCATGCTCACATTGTGTTCCTGGTACTACGTCATGCTCACATTGTGTTCCTGGTACATCCATCATGCTCACATTGTGTTCCTGGTACATCCATCATGCTCACATTGTGTTCCTGGTACTACGTCATGCTCACATTGTGTTCCTGGTACTACGTCATGCTCACATTGTGTTCCTGGTACATCCATCATGCTCACATTGTGTTCCTGGTACATCCATCATGCTCACATTGTGTTCCTGGTACTACGTCATGCTCACATTGTGTTCCTGGTACATCCATCATGCTCACATTGTGTTCCTGGTACTACGTCATGCTCACATTGTGTTCCTGGTACTACGTCATGCTCACATTGTGTTCCTGGTACATCCATCATGCTCACATTGTGTTCCTGGTACATCCATCATGCTCACATTGTGTTCCTGGTACTACCGTCATGCTCACATTGTGTTCCTGGTACATCCATACATGCTCACATTGTGTTCCTGGTACATCCATCATGCTCACATTGTGTTCCTGGTACTACGTCATGCTCACATTGTGTTCCTGGTACATCCATCATGCTCGCATTGTGTTCCTGGTACTACGTCATGCTCACATTGTGTTCCTGGTACTACGTCATGCTCACATTGTGTTCCTGTACTCCATCATGCTCACATTGTGTTCCTGGTACTACGTCATGACTCATTAGTTGTGTTCCTGGTACTACGTCATGCTCACATTGTGTTCCTGGTACTACGTCATTGCTCCACATTGTGTTCCTGGTACATCCATCATGCTCACATTGTGTTCCTGGTACTACGGTCATGCTCACATTGTGTTCTGGTACTACGTCATGCTCACATTGTGTTCCTGGTACTACGTCATGCTCACATTGTGTTCCTGGTACATCCATCATGCTCACATTGTGTTCCGGGTACTACGTCATGCTCACATTGTGTTCCTGCTACATCCATCATGCTCACTTTGTGTTCCTGGTACTACGTCATGCTCACATTGTGTTCCTGGTACATCATCATGCTCACATTGTGTTCCTGGTACTTCATCATGCTCACATTGTGTTCCTGGTACATCCATCATGCTCACATTGTGTTCCTGGTACTAACGTCATGCTCACATTGTGTTCCTGGTACATCCATCATGCTCACATTGTGTTCCTGTACTACGTCATGCTCACATTGTGTTCCTGGTACATCCAGTCATGCTCACATTGTGTTCCTGGTACATCCTTCATGCTCACATAGTTTCCTGGTACATACGTCATGCTCACTTGTGTTCCTGGTACTACGTCATGCTCACATTGTGTTCCTGGTACATCCATCATGCTCACATTGTGTTCCTGGTACTACGTCATGCTCACATTGTGTTCCTGGTACATCCGTCATGCTCACATTGTGTTCCTGGTACATCCCTCATGCTCACATTGTGTTCCTGGTACATCCATCATGCTCACATTGTGTTCCTGGTACTACGTCATGCTCACATTGTGTTCCTGGTACATCCATCATGCTCACATTGTGTTCCTGGTACTACGTCATGCTCACATTGTGTTCCTAGCGGTACTACATCATGCTCACATTGTGTTCCTGGTACATCCATCATGCTCACATTGTGTTCCTGGTACATCCATCATGCTCACATTGTGTTCCTGGTACATCCATCATGCTCACATTGTGTTCCTGGTACATCCATCATGCTCACATTGTGTTCCTGGTACTCCATCATGCTCACATTGGTTCCTGGTACTACGTCATGCTCACATTGTGTTCCTGGTACATCCATCATGCTCACATTGTGTTCCTGGTACATCCATCATGCTCACATTGTGTTCCTGGTACTACGTCATGCTCACATTGTGTTCCTGGTACATCCATCATGCTCACATTGTGTTCCTGGTACATCCATCATGCTCACATTGTGTTCCTGGTACTACGTCATGCTCACATTGTGTTCCTGGTACTACGTCATGCTCACATTGTGTTCCTGGTACATCCATCATGCTCACATTGTGTTCCTGGTACTACGTCATGCTCACATTGTGTTCCTGGTACATCCATCATGCTCACATTGTGTTCCTGGTACATCCATCATGCTCACATTGTGTTCCTGGTACATCCATCATGCTCACATTGTGTTCCTGGTACTACGTCATGCTCACATTGTGTTCCTGGTACTACGTCATGCTCACATTGTGTTCCTGGTACTACGTCATGCTCACATTGTGTTCCTGGTACATCCATCATGCTCACATTGTGTTCCTGGTACATCCATCATGCTCACATTGTGTTCCTGGTACATCCATCATGCTCTCATTGTGTTCCTGGTACTACGTCATGCTCACATTGTGTTCCTGGTACATCCATCATGCTCACATTGTGTTCCTGGTACATCCATCATGCTCACATTGTGTTCCTGGTACATCCATCATGCTCACATTGTGTTCCTGGTACATCCATCATGCTCACATTGTGTTCCTGGTACTACGTCATGCTCACATTGTGTTCCTGGTACTACGTCATGCTCACATTGTGTTCCTGGTACTACGTCATGCTCACATTGTGTTCCTGGTACATCCATCATGCTCACATTGTGTTCCTGGTACTACGTCATGCTCACATTGTGTTCCTGGTACATCCATCATGCTCACATTGTGTTCCTGGTACATCCATCATGCTCTCATTGTGTTCCTGGTACTACGTCATGCTCACATTGTGTTCCTGGTACTACGTCATGCTCACATTGTGTTCCTGGTGCTACGTCATGCTCACATTGTGTTCCTGATGGCATCATCAAGTGCCAGTACTTAACAAAGGTATTCACATCTCAACATCATATTTGGTTCCCGCCGTACAACACCGATCAGTGTAGGCCCACCACTGTCTGCTATGACTGGTCGTAACCCTTGTAAGGGAGAGTGATTAAAGGGGGGAGGGGGTCAGGTGGCGGCGGTTGACCTGGATATCAAGTGTGATGTTGAGATTTAATCCCCGTCTCCCGAGTTAGCGAGGTAGCGCAAGGAAACAGACGAAAGAATGGCCCTACCCACCCACATACACATGTATATACATAAACTCCCACACACGCACATATACATACCTATACATTTCAACGTATACATATACATGCACAGACATATACATATATACACATGTACATATTCATACCTGCTGCCTTCATCCATTCACGTCGCCACCCTGCCACCCATTTTATGTGTATATGTATGATTACTGTTTGTGTGTTACAAGGAGAGAGTTTTACCCTCATGTTGCCCCGTCTCTTAACCTTGCATATATGTACTATTTCTTTACTCCTATGTGTGTCTACACATGCAGATACCCCAGCCTTAGCCACCTGTGTTGGATGTGGGCCGATTACCACGCTTAGGGTTCGAACCCATACAATTCCGATCCCCAGCGGACCGATGCTGACTTATGATCTATTACGCTAACCACGGAAGCCATATGTGTGTGTGTGTGTGTGTGTGTGTGTGTGTGTGTGTGTGTGTGTGTGTGTTTTGCGGTTTCATTTCTCTAGAACCTTCCTGTTCAATGTTGACATTTTACTTGCAGAAAGTTTGGACGTTTGAACTAAGTGAAAAGCAGATGGCGGAGTTGGCTTCTCTGGACAAGGCTGGGTCAAACCAGTACAAGAATGAATACCATTTTAGGTGGGTTACTTTCCTTTCCACTGTAGTTAGTGTCGTACAGCTGTACCATGTATGTGTTGTAGTGTCTTACAGCTGTACCATGTATGTGTTGTAGTGTCTTACAGCTGTACCATGTGTGTGCTGTAGTGTCTTATAGTTGTACCATGTGTGTGCTGTAGTGTCTTACAGCTGTACCATGTGTGTGTTGTAATGTCTTACAGCTGTACCATGTGTGTGTTGTAGTGTCTTACAGCTGTACCATGTGTGTGTTGTAGTGTCTTACAGCTGTACCATGTGTGTGTTGTAGTGTCTTACAGCTGTACCATTGTGTGTTGTAGTGTCTTCCAGCTGTACCATGTGCGTGTTGTAGTGTCTTACAGCTGTACCATGTGTGTGTTGTAGTGTCTTACAGCTGTACCATGTGTGTGTTGTAGTGTCTTACAGCTGTACCATGTGTGTGTTGTAGTGTCTTACAGCTGTACCATGTATGTGTTGTAGTCTCTTACAGCTGTACCATTGTGTGTTGTAGTGTCTTACAGCTGTACCATATGTGTACTGTAGTGTCTCATAGCTGTACCATGTGTTTTGTAGTGTCTTGCATCTGTACCATGTGCTTACTGTAAAGTCTTATAGCTGTACCATGTGCTTATTGTAATATCTTATAGCTGTACCATGTGTTTTGTAGTGTCTTGCATCTGTACCATGTGCTTATTGTAAAGTCTTATAGCTGTACCATGTGTTTTGTAGTGTCTTGCATCTGTACCATGTGCTTATTGTAAAGTCTTATAGCTGTACCATGTGCTTACTGTAAAGTCTTATAGCTGTACCATGTGCTTACTGTAAAGTCTTATAGCTGTACTATGTGTTTACCGTTTCCCCTTTTAGAAAGCTAATATCCAAGGAGAGGAGGGTTTCTAGCTCCCCGCTCCCCTCCCCTTTAGTAGCTTTCTACGATACGTGGGGAACGCGTGGGAAGAATTCTTTCTCCCTTATCCCCTATATATATATATATATATATATATATATATATATATATATATATATATATATATATATATATATATATATATATATATGTGCTGAAAATGTGTGCAAATATTCCTGATTTGCCGTGTGAAATATTGTGTGGGTGTTACCAGAGAAGGATTTAATGCCATGGGAGAGAAGATAAATGTTCTAACTCCTAAAAAAAAGAAACAGGGAACTACAGACTAGACTGACAAGTGTGCTGTGTATAGTGTTGGGGATGACACTCAGTAAGCAAGTGGATGACTTCCTGCCTGAGGAAGTTGGAGAACATTGTTGCACGAACCGTTGGGACTTCTATCTTTTATACTCCTCTCGGGCACACGCATTGGTTCATCACGGAGGTGAAAGAGAATATATCATCACCAAGAGACAAAACACAGTCACGTTGTACAAATCACTCCTCATGAGTTAGGATTTGTGTAGAACAATTAATTATCATACAAGTATTTATATAGCTCGATGGGAATAGATTTATTAGCAGCAGTTTCAAGAACCAAGTCATGTTTTACAAGCGTGATAAACAGCTGTAACTGAGTGAGAACTTTACGTACAGTGATGTATCGTAGAGGAAGAACTTCATGTACAGTGATGTTGTACCATAGAGGAAGAACTTCATGTACAATGATGTACAGTAGAAGAACTTCATGTAAAGTGATGTACAGTGGAAGAACTTCATGTAAAGTGATGTTGTACCATAGAGGAAGAACATCATGTACAGTGATGTTGTACAGTAAAGAACATCATGTACAGTGATGTTGTACAGTATAGGGAGAGCACCATGTACAGTGATGTACAGTAGAAGAACTTCATGTATAGTGGTGGAAGAACTTCATGTACAATGATGTACAGTAGAAGAACTTCATGTAAAGTGATGTACAGTGGAAGAACTTCATGTAAAGTGATGTTGTACCATAGAGGAAGAACATCATGTACAGTGATGTTGTACAGTAAAGAACATCATGTACAGTGATGTTGTACAGTATAGGGAGAGCACCATGTACAGTGATGTACAGTAGAAGAACTTCATGTATAGTGGTGGAAGAACTTCATGTACAATGATGTTGTACAGTATAGGGAGAACTTTATGTACAGTAATGTTGTACAGTACAGGGAGAGCATCATGAACAGTGACGTACAGTAGGTGTCTATGATGCTGCTGTACGCAGGTTATCTTCGAGGCGTTGTTCCCCTGCTGAGGCTGGGCTAGGGAGGGAGGGAGAGGGCTCGCCACTTGCCTCCACCTGCCTCTCTTCCCGGTGCATCCTCTCATGATAGAACCACTTCAGCATTATCTTCGCACCATGTACTCTCTGCACATCACGCCCTTTGTACTTCCTTCTGTCTAGCATTCCATATCTTCTCTACACTTCGCCTGTACATACTCTCAGACGTATCTAAACACCACAAGAACGTCTCATGCAGCATGCGTTGCGTACGGTATTTTTTACTGGGCCACCTACTTCGTTCTCCAGCCACTGGAATGCAGGCGGTTTAAGATACGGGTCAGATGAGCGATGGATGATAAGGTAGCTGGTGTCTGAGAATAGTATGACCAGAGACATGTTTAAAAGAATGGGAAGTTAGAGATGGATGACTGCAAGGGTGTGTCCTGGGTCCTGCTCTGGTCTTTATGTATCAACGGCTCACTCAGCGGGTGTGAGGCCTGTTTACTTATGGTTGTTCATAACAACAAAGTCATGAATGGGGTTACAATCAGGTTCCTAGTGGAGTGTAGAGTGACTGACGTCAGCAGCAGTGGTCGGGTAATATTATCGTAAAGTTCGTGCAGGCAGGCCAGCGTACTGTGCAGTGAGCAGGAAAGGTAGACAAAATACACTGCAAGTATGGAGTAAAGGGAACGGGGTAGTGCACACTGTCAACATTTGCAACACTGAATTAGTCGTTAGAGATCGAAGCTGAGAATGGCTTTCTATACAGGCTTAGAATAGCTGTCTATACAAGCTTAGAATAGCTTTACATACAAGCTTAGAATAGCTTTCCATACAAGCTTAGAATAGCTGTCTGTACAAGCTTAGAATAGCTTTCCAGACAAGCTTAGAATAGCTTTCTATACAAGCTTAGAATAGCTTTCTAGTACATAAGTTGTGCCAGATTTACAAGCATATACTCTTTTCCAGTACATAGGTAGGAATACGCTGAACAAGAAGAACAATTTGCACAACACAGTGTTTGAACAAGTGAACATAAGGCAACTGTCAGATGACTTCTTGTTAAGAGACTCAGACATATGTAGGCGTACGTGGAGCGGGATGGCTGAAACTGACTGTGAGAACTGTGTTGTGAGCTCCAGGGACGAGTGGGTATGGATAGGTGGGTGTGACCAACTTGGAAGAATGAGTGAAATAACCATGATATGATAACCACAACGCTGAAATGATTGGGTGGGATTGAAGAAGATAAGAAAGTATATCATATAAACATCACCCATTTGCAGTTGACTTTGTCGTAGGAAGGGGGAGGAGGGGAGGGAGTATTTGACTCGTGAGGTGTGTATGAATGTACACACACACACACACCCACGCACACGCGTTAGCATATGGCAAAATTTCCATAACCCATAAGTTGTATTTGCAGGTGTGAACTAGACCCACTCTGGCCATTTAGGATTCCACCACGCAAGAAGAGAGAGAGGAAGCATCCATATGTTCCTCGCCAGCCCAGAGGGGCGACCAGGAAGAGAGGAAGCAAGAGGAACTGCACGAGACGTCCGAGGAAACCAGGAGGAAGGCGAGGCAATGCGGAGGCTTTTGAACTCCCCCCCGAGGAGAACTGCGAGGCCGTGTTCCGCCTGGCCAGAGAACCTCTGTCGTATGTGGTGGAGAGACTCCTGACGAACAAAGTCTCCAGGGTGAAACCGCACCTCCTGAGGAAGACCCTCTCCTCAGCCAACATCAGGACGTTCGTAAACACTTGCTTACGGATGACAGACAGGATGGGCGTGACAGATGGGAGGGACGTGGCAGAGATGACAGATGGGAGGGACGTGGCGGAGATGACAGATGGGAGGGACGTGGCAGAGATGACAGATGGGAGGGACGTGGCGGAGATGACAGATGGGAGGGACGTGGCAGAGATGACAGATGGGAGGGACGTGGCAGAGATGACAGATGAGAGGGACGAGACAGAGATGACAGATGGAGTGGACGAGACAGATGCACAGGAATACGTCCACTTCAGAAACATCGGAGGCGACTTCGATGCCATGAGCAAACTCAGTCTCTGTGAATCGTTCTCAAGAGCAGCTCACAAGTTGTTCACCAGCATGTCCGGCCGAGGTGAGCATCGCAGACCATACATACTATGTCCCCAAGAACTGGAGGCACAAGAGAGCCTCCTTGGCCTGGACCAGAGTCGTCCTTACGTCGGTGTCTTCCACTTGGATTTAACAGAATAAGTTCCATATTGATTTAGCCATCCGGAGTATGCACTATACGACCAGTCACTGGGTCATTGTTTCCCGTGTGAGAGTTCATTGTGGTATGGTAGTTTGATGAGCATCTGGAAGTGAGGGAGTTGTGGAGTCTTTGTCGTCTGGTGTTGGCATGACTCAGCGCTGCTCCACATTCTTCATGCTTTTGGATTGTCTCTGGACTATAAGAAACCGTTGGTGCACAACTTGGCATACGACGGATTTATTTGAAAACTTCCATACAACTTTAATGCTGTGCTACAGGGAAAGGTTACTTATATATATATATATATATATATATATATATATATATATATATGAAAGTCAGGCGAAGACTCAAACTCTCATAGGTAAGGTGAATGTAGAAGGATATATTTTAAACTGCTTCCCTTTGAGTGGTGATGTTATATTCTGGATACAGTTTATTGATGTTATATTGTGGATACTGTTTATTGGTCATGTTATATTCTGGATACTGTTTATTGATGTTATATTCTGGATACTGTTTATATTGATGTTATATTGTGGATACAGTTTATTGGTGATGTTATATTGTGGATACTGTTTATTAGTCATGTTATATTCTGGATACAGTTTATTGATGTTATATTCTAGATACTGTTTATTAGTGACGTTGTATTCTGGATACAGTTTCTGATCAGTTATGTTATATTTGTAGTTGGTGCAATTCAGTATTGCTGTGTGAGAGGTTGCCCAGCACTGTGGTTTACGTTATAAGGTGGACTGATGTTTACCACGTCCTGCTAAGTGGCCACATATTGGCCATGTTTACACACCAGAGGTGTTTGTGCTATGAGAGTGTCTGGTGATGGAGGTTGAACGTAATGCCAGTCTAATGACTACTTTGTATATACTGTTGTCTCCTTAACTTGGTCGTCTCGACCCTCACTCACCCAATGTAAACATGGAAAGCTTTATTTGTTATTTTACGGATGACTTTTAGAATGGTATGCTTAATTGTATTCATTTTCTACACCAGACCAAAGGCTGAAAAGACTGTTTTCTATAATAACGGTAAAATGAATCATTTATGTAGTTGTAAGTTGGACTTTTTGCGGTGCAGCGGATAGCGTACCTGAGCGTGATGCATTCACGGGCCGCCCAGGGTCGAGCGAATAGGTTTGAATTCTGGTTGCGGCAGTCGATCCACAGTCAACCCAGCTGTTCATCCAACCCCTTGGAGGTTGGTCGATTAAATGGCTATTTGGCTCAGACTAGGATATATGTGTCAGAGGTGGAGGGAACGAGGAGAAGCGGGAGTCCATCTCTCCTGGTAAGGCAATTACACAGATCCAAAAGGGAAGTTGTCCAAGAACTGATCCCTGTGATACTCTGGTGGTCATCTCGACGCTTGTATACGCTGCTGTAACATGCGTCCTCTGTTCCCTCCCACCACGATCGAAGTTCTTAGATGTCTAAGCGAGAGTGAGCTCCGTCATAGACAAAAGGGAAGGGTAGGTGGATTGTCTGATCTGAACTGCCAGAAAGCCTCTGACACTGTACCACAGACGAGGCTCTTAAATAAGCTGGATCTCCAGGAAGAAGTAAGGTAGAGATCTCCTTCAGTGGACAGGCGATTATCTTGGTGGAAAGGAACAAATGACGTATGTCAGAGACACTACGAAGTGGGACGGGATAACCAGAGGCTTACTGCAAGGTTCTTCTTTGGGACTATCGCTGTTCTTAATCTCTGTGGATAACTTGCCAGAAGGATTCTTCTCCTACTTGGGCATGTTTGTTCGTGATAGCGAATGTTATGAGAGATGTGAAGAGTGAGAAGGATTGCATTATCATACAAGCAGACTTCAAGGTTTTCCTGATACGTGGTTGGTGAAGTTCGACCCGAGTAAATGTAGAGGAGGCTGTGGATAAGGAAGAATTCAGCAAGTTGCTCACACCTTAAGGAAGAATTCAGCAAGTTGCTCACACCCTCCGGGGACGGAAATAGAATAAATTTTTCGAGTTTGGTCACAGCACTTCAAGAAGAGCAAAGAGCTACTGGAGAAAGAAAGTTAAGAACAATGAACTCCCACGAACATGTATGAAGATGAAACCATTCTTCTCTGAGCACCTGTTTGAGATTATTCCAATGTAGATTTGGCCCCACACGGACTCCTTATGTGAGCTGGTGACTGAGAATGATGGTGGAGGGCGAGAGCGTATGTACACTCTTTGGTAATCATTGCCTCTGGACTCGTAATATTTGCCTACGGCTACATGTAAACCTTCAACCTTTAGGTTACACCATCAGCTGTCACCTGACCTGAAAGGGTAATTCCTTCGCTGGAGGAGATGAATGGGCTCACCAACAGCTTTTTTTAATCCTTCCATGTTCATGACCTTTCTACGAGTTATTCCCTCGAAGCTAAACTGCTCATCTGTACTGAACGTAAACAAGACTCAAGAATTATTTATGATAATCATAAGGGTTGAAGACAAGGTGGCAATGATTGTGTTTAATTATACAATAGACCTGTGATATGATCCCATTCTTATTATTGCCATCTCTGCTCATAAACTCTTTTGTTTTAATCTATTTCATAAATAAATTACTAAGAATCGGACTAAGAGGGTTTCACACGGCAAGACCAAATTTCTGTCTATCAAAATTTCCTTCATCATCTTGGAAAACATTATTGGAATCACAAAAGCTCAACTAAGTCAGTGAATGTTTTTTCATGGTCAGGGGCAAGTGAGACTGAGATCAGGCGATTTCCTCCTTGTGTTGTGGGTGGTTGCATTAATAAGTGAAAAGGAAATTAACATCAAAACTGATGAGTTGATGATCAGGTAAATTAATGTTTCTAACTTTGTTTACAAAACCTAAGCGATTGATAACGTAATGTTTCCTTGAACGTTACTACGATGTTTTGCGATAGATCATTCATAACTAAGATAATTCATAACTAAGATAATTAACAGATGATGTATAACTGGTCTGAGGGGAGGAACATCCATCTTTGTGAGAGTTGGGGGAGACCATATCTCTAACGTGTTGTGGCTCACGATGACGTGTGCAACGACGCTGCTCTCGTGAATATTGGCGCGAGATCTCGCGCCAGTATTCACGAGAGCAGCGGGCGCATCCTGTATGTATGTTTGGAGGCTCATCCAGTCCATCACGCGACGGCAAGTGCGCCTCCTCGTGCCAGGGTGCGAAGCGTGCCAGTCTATTGACCTAGCGTCCGTAAGGTGGGAGAGAGGGACATGAGGCGTTCCAGACTGTTGGAAGAAGAGTCAGCATGGAGATCAGCCACGTCGAGAACCACCACTACCTGACACTTGACCGACTCTGGCCCATCACGGTATACCAAGTGGAGGAGACTCGCGCGTCAAGACGCGACTGGTGTCACTGGCCAGCTGTTGTCGGGGAATAAACGTCATATATCGCTGCTGTGCGAACGTCTCCTGGAGTCCACTGGACTCCATGTCTGGAGAAGGAGTCCACTGGCCACCATAGTCCCTTCCGGCAACGGGGTATCGGAAGGATGTCGTCGGCTGGTCGGTGATGACAATAGCGGCGCGGAAACCCCCACTCTACTGCAGAGGTCGTCTGTCGCCACCATGTGATGCCGCGAGGTGTCCTCCCTCCACTCCTGCACATCGACTCTCCAGGTACGAGGTAGGTCAGGTCAGGCTGCTCGGTGTGGACGGTGGAAGCGAGCATGATCGGTGACAGGGAACGTGTAGCATTGAGGGTCGGCGACAGAGTGTGGATCCGCCATGCCAGCAGAAGAGGCAACGTTCAGAGCTCCATTGGATCGGTGTGGACGAGAGTCGTGTCTGCGGCTGGACACGTTCGCAACCATCGGTCGTCGAGGAGGAGTCGGCCGGGGATGAGGCGACTGGCAACAACGCAGAAGACGACGGTCTGATGAGTCGTGTACCTGCCACTCGACACGACTCGGCCACAGACGGAGCCGAAGGTTCGAGCGAGAATGAGAAGAGTCCAGGACGACCACTGCCGCGCCGGGGTACAAGAACACGCCGTCCATTTGGACCGTTTTCAGTCTGGTGATCTGCGTTAAGATCAAGGAGGAGTGTTGTACGGCTGGAACCGAGGTGGGTACGAGCGATACCAGGTGACGCGGTGATTCGTTGGCTCACGGTGACGTGCGACTGACGTCATCGGTCACGCCACTAAATCACGGCTGCTGATTGGTCGCTGTCGGACCACTGACCGGAGGGGGGGGGGGCGTGCGTGGGAGGTGAGGGTGGTGCTGGTGTGGACTCCATTGGAGCGGTTGTCACCCGGCCTTTGAAGCTGTTACCTGAGCTTGAGCAAGTGTTGTCTGGTGGAGTCCAGTCTTCTTCTTTACCCTCGACCGTCTTGTGCTGCTGCTGCTGCTGCTGCTGGTGGTCGACTGTCTTACATTGTGGAAGAGACGGATCAGCCAGCCCTCCTGACTTGAGAATGGCTTGGTGCTTATTCATAACAGTTGGTTGAGTCTAGAGTTGAAGGTCTTTCTTGGTAAGGGTATTGGATGTTAATCTTTCCTATGTTTCAGTATCATTTAAAAGATCCTGAAGTTTACATCTATAGGAAACTGTATTCAAAATCACGAACTGGTTAATGAGTTGTTCTGTAGGCGCTAGATTGCGGTACTCGATTGTGATGGAATTAGATAACTTTAAGTACTGATGATGAGGTGGATTGTCTCCACGAAACATGCCGAGCCACATGTACGGAAGAATTACATGTTAAATAAAAAACTTAACTCCTACTGAAGTGCGATTTCACCTTCATAACTTTCATCACGGACTAGTGTGATCATAATATCTACATATGGTTTCGGTGCATTACACGTAACAGCTAGAGACTGAGTGTGAACAAATGTGGCCTTTTTTTTTTTTTTTTTTTTTTTTTTTTACTTTTCCTGGCGCCACCTCGCTGATACAGGTGATGGCGTTGCTGTTTCCTGTGGGGCGAGGTGGCGCCGGGATTGGATGAAGGTAAGCGAGTATGTGCATGTGTATATATATATATATGTATATGGCTGTGTATCTATGTTATGTATACGTATATGTATGTATTTATACGTGTACGTATCCTGGCACTACCTCGCTGACGCGGGGAACTAACATCAACAGCTCAGTTGACTGTGGGCCTACTGCCACAACCAGGATTAGAACCTATGTGTTCGTCTCTGAGCGGCACCGTGAATGCATCATGGTCGGGAAATGCTAACCGCTACACCAGGGAGGTTGATTATATATGGATCTCTATGTAGCATTTATGGATCTGGAGAAGGCATATGATGGGTGGATAGAGAGGCTTTGTGGAAAGTTTTAAGAGTATATGGTGTGGGAGGTAAGTTGCTTGAAGCAGTGAACAGTTTTTACCAAGGCTGTAAGGCATGTGCACGAGTAGGAAGAGAGGAAAGTGATTGGTTCCCTGTGAAGGTTGGTTTGCGGTAGGGGTGTGTGATGTCTCCATGGTTGTTAGATTTGTTTATGGATGGGGTGGTTAGGGAGGTAAGTGCAAAAGTTTTGGAGGGAGGGGCAAGTATTCAGTCTGTTCGGGATGAGAGGGCTTGGGAAGTGAGTCAGTTGTTCGATGATGCCACAGCTCTGGTGGCTGATTCGAGTAAGAAACTGCAGAAGTTGGCGTCTGAGTTTGCAAAAGTGTGAATGGAATGGAGAAAGTCGAGAGTAAATGTGAATAAGAGCAAGGTTATTGGCTCCGCATGGTTGAGGGACAAGTTCGTTGGGATGTAAGCTTGAAGAGAAAGAAAATGGAGGAAGTGAAGTGTTTAAAAATCTGGGAGTGGACTTGGCGACGAATGGAACCATGGAAGCGGAATTGAGTCATAGGGTTGAGGAGGGGGCGAAGGTTATGGGAGCGATGAAGAATGTATAGAAAGAGAGAAGGTTATCTTAGAGAGCAAAAATGGGTATGTTTGAAGGAATAGTAGTTCCAACAATGTTATGTGGTTGCAGGGCATAGCCTATCGTTAGAGTTGTACGGAGGAGGATGAATATGTTGGAGGGGTCGGGGCCTGGACATGCAGGAGGATGAAAGGCGTGTACGGAATAGAGTAAATGGAATGCTTTGGTATACTGGAGTTGGGATCAACGTCTTGTCAGTAGACGGAACAAGAGCATGAGAAGCGTCTGGGGTAAACCATGGAAAGTTTCGTGGGGCCTGGATGTGGAAAGGGAGCTATAATTTCGGTGCATTACACATGACAGCTAGAGACTGCGTGCGAACGAATGTGGCCTTTTTTTTTCTTGTTTCCTGGCGCTTCCTCGCTGACGCAGGGAATGGCGATGCTGTTCCCTTTGGGGCAAGGTGGCGCAGGGGATGGATGAATGCAAGCAAGTATGAATATATATCCCTGGGGATAGGGGAGAAAGAATACTTCCTACGCAATCCTCATGTCCTAGAAGGCGACTAAAGGGGAGAGGAGCGGATAGGTAGTACGTTTGAGGAAAGGAACCTGGACGTTTTGGCTCTGAGTGAAACGAAGCTCAAGGGTAAAGGGGAAGAGTGGTTTGGGAATGTCTTGAGAGTAAAGTCAGGGGTTAGTGAGAGGACAAGAGCAAGGGAAGGAGTAGCACTACTCCTGAAACAGGAGTGGTGTGAGTATGTGATTGTGTAAGAAAGTAAACTCTAGATTGATATGGGTAAAACTGAAAGTGGATGGAGAGAGATGGGTGATTATTAGTGCCTATGCACCTAGACATGAGAAGAAAGGTCATGAGAGGCAAGTGTTTTGGGAGCAGCTGAGTGTGTTAGTAGTTTTGATGCACGAGACCAGGTTATAGTGATCGGTGATTTGAATGCAAAGGTGAGTAATGCGGGAGTTGAGGGAGTAATTGGTGTACATGAGGTGTTCAGTGTTGTAAATGGAAAGGTGGGGAGCTTGTAGATTGGTGTGCTGAAAGCGGACTGGTGATTGGGAATACCTGGTTTAAAAAGAGATATACATAAGTATACGTATATAAGTAGGAGAGATGGCCAGAGAGCATTATTGGATTACGTGTCAATTGATAGGCGCGCGAAAGAGAGACTTTTGGATATTAATATGCTGAGAGGTGCAACTGGAGGGATGTCTGATCATTATCTTGTGGAGGCGAAGGTGAAGATTTGTAGAGTTTTTCAGAGAAGAGAGAATGTTGGGGTAAAGAGAGTGGTGAGAGTAAGTGAGCTTGGGAAGGAGACTTGTGTGAGGAAGTACCAAGAGAGACAGTGCAGAATGGAAAAAGGTGAGAGCAAAAGACGTAAGGGGAGTGGGGGAGGAATGGGATGTATTTAGGGAAGCACTGATGGCTTGCGCAAAAGATGCTTGTGGCAAGAGAAGCGTGGCAGGTGGGCAGATTAGAAAGGGTAGTGAGTGGTGGGATGAAGAAGTAAGATTATTAGTGAAAGAGAAGAGAGGCATTTGGACGATTTTTGCAGAGAAATAGAGCAATTGACTGGGAGATGTATAAAAGAAAGAGGCAGGAGGTCAAAAGAAAGGTGCAAGAGGTGAAAAAGTGGGCAAATGAGAGTTGGGGTAAGAGAGTATCATTAAATTTTAGGGAGAATAAGAAGATGTTTTGGAAGGAGGTATAAATGAAATGCGTAAGACGAGAGAACAAATGGGAACTTCAGTGAAGGGGGCTAATGTGGAGGTAATAACAAGTAGGGGTGATGTGAGAAGGAGACGGAGTGAGTGTTTTGAAGGTTTGTTGAATGTTTTTAGATGATAGAATGGCAGATATAGGGTGTTTTGGTCGAGGTGGTGTGCGAAGCGAGAGTCAGGGAGAATGATGTGGTAAACAGAGAAGAGGTAGTGAAAGCTTTGCGGAAGATGAAAGCTGGCAAGGCGGGGGGGTTTGGATCTTGTTGCAGTGGAATTTATTGAAACAGTATTGTTGACTGGTGGGTGAGGATATTCAGTGTATGTATGGCTTATGGTGAAGTACCTAAGGATTGGCGAAATGCATGCATAGTGCCATTGTACAAAGGCAGAAGAGATAGAGTGAGTGTTCAAATTACAGAGGTATAAGTTTGTTGGGTATACCTGGGAAATTATATGGGAGGGTATTGACTGAGAGGGTGAAGGTATGTACAGAGCATCAGATTGGGAAAGAGCAGTGTGGTTTCAGAAGTGGTAGAGGATGTGTGAATCAGGTGTTTGCTTTGAAGAATGTATGTGAGAAATACTTAGAAAAACAAATCGATTTGTATGTAGCATTTATGGATCTGGAGAAGGCATATGATAGAGTTGATAGAGATGCTCTGTGGAAGGTATTAAGAGTATATGGTGTCGGAGGCAAGTTGCTAGAAGCAGTGAAAAATTTTAATCGAGGATATAAGGCATGTGTACGAGTAGGAAGAGAGGAAAGTGATTGGTTCTCAGTGAGTGTCGGTTTGCGGCAGGGGTGCGTGATGTCTCCAAGGTTGTGTAAATTGTTTATGGATGGGGTTGTTAGGGAGGTGAATGCAAGAATTTTGGAGAGAGAGGCAAGTATGCAGTCAGTTGTGGATGAGAGGGCTTTGGATGTGAGTCGGTTGTTCGCTGATGATACAGCGCTGGTAGCTGATTCCGGTGAGAAACTGCAGAGGCTGGTGACTGAGTTTGGTAAAGTGCGTGAAGAAGAAAGCTGAGAGTAAATGTGAACAAGGGCAAGGTTATTAGATACAGTAGGATTGAGGGTCAGGTCAATTGGGAGGTAAGTTTGAATGGAGAAAAACTGGAAGTGAAGTGTTTTAGATATCTGGAAGTGGATTTGGCAGCGGATGGAACCATGGAAGCGGAAGTGAGTCACAGGGTGGGGGAGGGGGCGAAGGTCTGGGAACGTTGAAGAATGTTTGGAAGGCAAGATCATTATCTTGGAAAGCAAAAATGGGTATGTTTGAAAGAATAGTGGTTCCAACAATTTTATATGGTTGCGAGGCGTGGGCTATAGATAGGGTTGTGTGGAAGAGGGTGGATGTGTTGGAAACGAGATGTTTGAGGACAATATGTGGTGTGAGGTGGTTTGATCGAGTAAGTAATGAAAGAGTAAGAGAGATGTATGGTAATAAAAAGATTGTGGTTGAGAGAGCAGAAGAGGGTGTGTTGAAATGGTTTGGTCACTTGGAGAGAATGAGTGAGGAAAGATTGACTAAGAGGATATATGTGTCAGAGGTGGAGGGAACGAGAAGTGGGAGACCAAATTGGAGGTGGAAGGATGGAGTGAAAAATATTTTGAGCGATCAGGGTCTGAACATGCAGGAGGGTGAGAGGCGTGCAAGGAATAGAGTGAATTGGAACAATGTGGCATACCGGGGTCGACGTGCTGTCAATGGATTGAACCAGGGCATGTGAAGCGTCTGAGGTAAACCATGGAAAGTTTTGTGGGGCCTGGATGTGGAAAGGGAGCTGTGGTTTCGGTGCATTATACATGATAGCTAGAGACTGAATGCGAACGAATGTGGCCTTTGTTTTTTTTTTTTTTTTTTCTAGTGCTATCTCGCGCGCGCGCTGGGGGAGGGGGTTGTCATTTCATGTATGACGGGGTGGCGACTGGAATGAATAAAGGCAGCAAGTATGAATTATGTACATGTGTATATATGTATATGTGTATATATGTATACGTTGAAATGTATAGGTATGTATGTGGTCGTGTATGTATATACATGTGTATGTGGGTGGGTTGGGCCATTCTTTCGTCTGTTTCCTTGCGCTACCTCGCTAACGCGGGAGACAGCGACAAAGTATAATGAAAAAATATAATAAAGTAGGATAGGAGGTGGGGGATCAAGCTAGGTGCTCCGCTGTCTAGGCCTGTCACTCACCAGGTCTGATTAAAGTCGTCGGCTTTTAAGCCAGTAATCTTCATTACCTTCTTGAACACCTCCAGTACACACCAGTAACTCTAGTGTGGGTCAGGAAGGGTTTGGCACGGGTCGGGTGTGTGTCATAAGTAGCAGGGGTCGGGTGTGTGTCATAAGTAGCAGAGGTCGGGTGTGTCATAAGTAGCAGAGGTCGGGTGTGTGTCATAAGTAGCAGGGGTCGGGTGTGTGTCATAAGTAGCAGGGGTTGTATGTGTGTGTAATAAGTAGCAGGGGTTGGGTGTGTGTGTGCTCGGAGTGCCATTACCGGCACAGACCTACTCTCATATAACTGTTGTGTAGTGGATTCTTAAGCGGATGTATGTGTTGTATAATGATAAATGTGTTGCATGATGATAATATGTTGTATAATGATAATTGATGTGTTGTATGATGATTGGTGTGTTGTATAATGATGATTAATGTTGTATAATGATAATTAGTGTGCTGTATGATAATAATGTGTTGTATAATGATAATTGATGTATTGCATAATGATTTGTGTTTATAATGAAAATTAATGTGTTGTATAATGATAATGTGTTGTATAATGACTGTGTTGTATAATGAAAATTAATGTGTTGTATAATGAAAATTAATGTGTTGTATAATGATAATTGATGTGTTGTATAATGATAATTAGTGTGTTGTATAATGATAATTGATGTGTTGTATAATGATAATGTGTGTTGTATAATGATAATTAGTGTGTTGTATAATGATAATTGATGTATTGCATAATGATTTGTTTATAACGAAAATTAATGTGTTGTACAATGATAATGTGTTGTATAATGATAGTGTGTTGTATAATGAAAATTAATGTGTTGTATAATGATGATTAGCGTGTTGTATAATTTGTATAATGATAATTAGTGTGTTGTATAATGATAATTGATGTATTGCATAATGATTTGTGTTTATAATGAAAATTGATGTGTTGTACAATGATAATGTGTTGTATAATGATAGTGTGTTGTATAATGAAAATTAATGTGTTGTATTATGATTATTAGTGTGTTGTGTAATAATAGTGTGTTGTATAATGGAAATTAATGTTTTATAATGATTATTAGTGTGTTGTATAATGATAATTTGTGTTGTATAATGATTATTAGTGTGTTGTATAATGATAATTTGTGTTGTATAATGATAATTGATGTGTTGTATAATGATAATTAGCGTGTTGTATAATGATAATTGATGTGTTGTATAATGATAATTAGTGTGTTGTATGATGGTAATTGATGTGTTGTATAATGATAATTGATGTGTTGTATAATGAAAATTAATGTGTTGTATAATGATTATTAGTGTGTTGTATAATAATAGTGTGTTGTATAATGGAAATTGTGTTGTATAATGATAATTAGTGTGTTGTATAATGATAATTTATGTGTTGTATAATGATAATTAGTGTGTTGTATAATGATAATTGATGTGTTGTATAATGATAATTAGTGTGTTGTATAATGATAATTTGTGTTGTATAGTGATAATTGTTGTATAATAATTGATGTGTTGTATAATGATAATTAGTGTGTTGTATAATGATAATTGATGTGTTGTATAATGATAATTGATGTGTTGTATGATAATTGATGTGTTGTATAATGATAATTGATGTATTGTATAATGAAAATGTGTTGTATAATGATTATTAGTGTGTTGTATAATGGAAATTAATGTGTTGTATAATGATTATTAGTGTGTTGTATAATGATAATTTATGTGTTGTATAATGATAATTAGTGTTGTATGATGATAATTGATGTGTTGTATGATGGTAATTGATGTGTTGTATAATGATAATTAGTGTGTTGTATAATAATTGATGTGTTGTATAATGATAATTAGTGTTGTATGATGATAATTGATGTGTTGCATAATGATAATTGATGTGTTGTATAATGATAATGTGTGTTGTATAATGATAATTAGTGTGTTGTATAATGATAACTTGAGTCATAGCGTGTGTGTACACGTCACGTACACCTGTACATCAGGTTACCACAAGTCGGTAAGAACCTTTTGATTTGCACTGACTCACCACGAACTGATAACACGCTGATAACGAACTGATAACACACTGATAACGAGCTAATAACACACTGATAACACACTGATAACGAGCTAATAACACACTGATAACACACTGATAACGAGCTAATAACACACTGATAACGAACTGATAACATACTAATAAGGAACTGATAACGAGAGGTAGTTAGTGAGTCGTCCATGATGAACGCTTTATCAAACGTATTCTCATTAATGATGGAGTGGGGGGGTGTGTGTGGGGGGAGGACAATAGATGGCTGGAGGCGGGGCGGCCGCGTGGAAAGGACGCTTGCGGCCACCGGCCGCGCCGCAGCAACTCTCTCTCCTCCGCTGGTCCTCGCTGCTCCAGGAGGGAGGTGGCGCCTCCTCCTGGCGACCCCTCCCAGCCGGGTGAGTGGCTCTGGTGCAGCCCGCTGGGAAGGGAGTGGATGTTACGTGTTGTTTACCACAAGGACAGGACTCACTCTCTGTCTCTCTCTCTCTCTCTCTCTCTCTCTCTCTCTCTCTCTCTCTCTCTCTCTCTCTCTGGGGGAGGGGGGGGGGGGCGAAGCCAGCCACCGGCCCTGCAAGGAGGGAGGACCTCCCTCCCTCCCTCCCTCCTTCCCTCCCACACGGGTATCGGGAGGCGTTGTTGACGGCCGCGCGGTGAGCCAGTACTTCAGTGGCTGACAGGTATCATTCCTGTGAGCCGGGCAGCTGGGTCTTATGTCTGTGCTTCACCTGGGCAGGTGGCAGTCACCCCCCTCCACACACACACACACACACACACGCACACGAAACGGCGTGTCACGTACCCGACCCGCTCTGTGTGACCATGTTTTCTGCATTTGAGTGCAACGCTACGCGCTGGTCCAACCTTCTGGCGTAACCTGGTAGAAGGCGACTAAAGGGGGCCGAAGCGGAGCGGGGGGGGGGGGGGGGCTAGAAACCCTCCCCTCCTTGTATTTTAACTTTCTAAAAGGGGAAACAGAGGAAGGAGTCATGCGGGGAGTGCTCATCCTCCTCGAAGGCTCAGATTGGAGTGTCTAAATGTGTGTGGATGTAACCAAAATGAAAAAAAAGGAGAGATAGGTAGTATGTTTGAGGAAAGGAACCTGGATGTTCTGGCTCTGAGTGAAACGAAGCTCAAGGGTAAAAGGGAAGAGTGGTTTGGAAATGTCTTGGGAGTAAAGTCAGGGGTTAGTGAGAGGACAAGAGCAAGGGAAGGAGTAGCACTACTCCTGAAACAGGAGTGGTGGGAGTATGTGATAGTGTAAGAAAGTAAACTCTAGATTGATATGGGTAAAACTGAAAGTGGATGGAGAGAGATGGGTGATTATTGGGGCCTATTCACCTGGGCATGAGAAGAAAGATCATGAGAGGCAGATGTTTTGGGAGCAGCAGAGTGAGTGTGTTAGCAGCTTTGATGCACGAGACCAGGTTATAGTGATGGGTGATTTGAATGCAAAGGTGAGTAATGTGGCAGTTGAGGGTATAATTAGTGCGCATGGGATGTTATGTATTGAAATGTTGAAGAGCTTGTGAAATTGTACTGAAAAAGTACTGGTGATTGAAAATACTTGTTCTAAAAAGAGAGAGATATACACAAATATACGTATGCGTGTACGACAAATGATCAACGGGGATTATTAGAGTGCGATTTAATTGATAGGCGCGTGAAAGAGAGTCTTTTAGATTTAAATGTGCTGAGAGTTGCAGGCAGGTGGGATGTCTGTACACTATTTTGTGGAGGCGAAGGTGAAGATTTGTAGAGGTTTTCAGAAAAGAAGAGATGATGTTTGGGTTAGAGTGGTGAGAGTAAGTGAGCTTGGAAAGAGGGCTTATGTGAAGAAATACCAGGAGAGATTGAGTATAGAAAGGCAAAAGATGAGAACAAATGAAGAGAGGGGAGTGGGTGAGGAATGGGATGAATTTAGGGAAGCAGTGATGGTATATGCAACATATGCATGTGGCATAAGAAAGGTGGGAGGTGGGCTGATTAGAAATAGTAGTGAGTGGTGGGATGAAGTAAAGTTGGTAGTGAAAAAGAAAACATAGGCGTTTGGGCGGTACTTCCAGGGAAGGAGTGCATATGATTGGGATATGTATAAGAGAAAGCGGAAGGTCAAAAGGAAGATGCATTAGTTGAGCAAGAGGGCAAATGAGAGTTGGAGTGAGAGGGTATCTAAGCTGTAGGGAGAATAAAGAAAATGTTTTGGATGGAGGTAAATTGAAACATCGGTGAAGGGGGCAAAAGGGGAAGTGATAACAGGTAGTGATGAAATGAGGAGGAGATGGAGTGAATATTTTGAAGGATTGTTAAACGTGTTTGATGATAGAAGGGCAGATGTAGGGTGTTTTGGTTAGGGTGATGTGCGAAGTGACAGAATCAGGGAGAATGGTTTGGTGAAGAGGCGGTGAAAGCCCTTCGGAAGAGGAAATGCGGCAAGGCGGCAGGAATGGATGGTATTGCAGCTGAATATATTGAGAAAGTGGGTCACTGTGTTGTTGATTGGTTGGTAAGGATATTCACTGTATGTATGGATCATGGTGAGGAGAGTGCATGTATAATGCCATTGAACAAAGGCAAAGGGCATGAAGGCGAGAGTTCAAAGTAAAGAGGCATAAGTTTGAGTATATTTGGTAAGTTGTATAGGAGGTTATTGAAAGAGAGGGTGAAGACATGTCCATAGCTTCAGACAGAGGAAGAGCGGTGTAGTGTCAGAAGTAGTAGAGGATATGCGGATCAGGTGTTTGCTTTGAAGAATGTATGTGAGAAATATTTAGAAAAAGCAGATGGATTTGTATGAAGAGAAGAGTGATTGGTTCCCCGTTAATGACGGTCTGCGGCAGTGGCGTGTGATGTCAGTATGGCTATTGAATCTATTTATGGATGGGGTGTTGAGGGAGGTAAGTGTGAGAGTTTTAGAGAGAAGGGAGTGTACGCAGTCTATTGAGGATGTGAAAGCCTGAAAATTGAGTCAGTTGTTCGCCGAGTGTACAGCACTGGTGGCAGATTCGATTGAGAAACTGCAGAAGCTGGTGACTAAGTTTGGAAAAGTGCGTGAAAGGAGAAATTTGAGAGTGAATATGAATAAGAGCAAGGTTATTAGATTCAACAGGGTTGAGGGACTAGTTAGTTGGGAAATGAATTTTAATCGAGAAAAATTAGAGGAACTGAAGTGTTTTAGATATCTGGGCATAGACTTGCCATTTCATGTGTGACGGGGTGTCGACGAGAATGGCTGAGGGCAGCAAGTATGAATAAGTACATGTCTATACGTCTATATGTATGTGTACATTGAAATGTATATGTGCGTGTGTGAAGGTGTATGTATATACATGTGCATGTGGGCGGGTTGGGCCATTCTCTCGTCTGTTTCCTTGCGCTACCTCGCTAACGCGGGAGACAGCGACAAAGTGTGATGAAAAAAGTATATATATATATATATATATATATATATATATATATATATATATATATATATATATATATATATATATATATGAGTACCCTAGATCGTTCATTCATAAATCCCTTAAGTTAGCAAAGAAATCATTTTATAGAGTTGAGCCTAAACCTCCCATTGACACGAAGAATCTTTTAGTTCTCCCTTTTAATGATAATTTTACTTTACTTCCCATGTTGCTTAAATCCTTTAATGTAAATTTTGCCTTCAGTAACAATAATACTAAAAAGAATATCTTAATCAGGAACTCTCGAGAAAATTCTCCTGGATGCATCTATAAAGTGCTATGTAGAAATTGATAAGATTGATGTTGGGCAGGCTGGTAAGGATCTTTCTGTTAGACTTAAGCAACATTATTATAGTATAAGAACAGGACAAGAATTACATGCCTTGTTTAATTACGTTAAAAACTATGATCATTGTATTGACTGGAGTAATGCCATCTCACTTATTAACTCTAACTCCAGTACCACGAGAAATATCATTGAATCTTCTGTTATTGAATACATATAGAATTATAACTATCAGTGAAGGTCTATACAAATTGGATTACTTTATTGTTGATAAAATTTGTAAACAATTCCCCTTGTCCACATAATAAATTTATGATACGCTCGTTGTGTGTCTTGAACGATCGCATGTTTACCAAATGGCGTCCTAGCAACGTCTATTCGTTGTATATGAAATGACTGTTATATTTCTTTCTTGTATCTGCCCTGATGATGTGATTATTACTCGAAAGTGCACATGGGAACTTATCGTGTTTCATTTTCGCTGATGATACATCGCTGATGGCTGATTCGGATGAGAAACTGCAGAAGCTGTTGACTGAGTTTGGTAAAGTGTGCGAAAGATGAAAGCTGATAGTTAATGTGAATAAAGAGCAAGGTTATTAGGTACAATAGGGTTGAGGGACAAGTCAGTTGGAGGTAAGTTTGAATGGAGAAAAACTGGAGGAGAAGAAGTGTTTTAGATATCTGGGAGTGGATTTGGCAGCGGATGGAACTATGGAAGCGGAAGTGAATCATAGGGTGGGGGAGGGGGCGAAAGTTCTTGGAGCGTTGAAAAGATGTGTGGAAGTCGAGAACGTTATTTTGGAAAGCAAAAATGGGCATGTTTGAAGGAATAGTGGTTCCAACAATGTTATATGGTTGCGAGGCGTGGGCTATAGATAGAGTTGTGCGGAGGAGGGTGGATGTGCTGGAAATGAGATGTTTGGGGACAATATGTGGTGAGGTGGTTTGATGGAGTAAGTAATGAAAGGGTAAGAGAGATGTGTGGTAATAAAAAGAGCGTCGTTGAGAGAGCAGAAGAGGATGTTTTGAAATGGTTTGGGCACATGGAGAGAATGAGTGAGGAAAGATTGACCAAGAGGATATATGTGTCGGAGGTGGAGGGAACGAGGAGAAGTGGGAGACCAAATTGGAGGTGGAAAGATGGAGTGAAAAAGATTTTGAGTGATCGGGGCCTGAACATGCAGGAGGGTGAAAGGCGGGCAAGGAATAGTGAATTGGATCGATGTGGTATACCGGGGTCGACGTGCTGTCAATGGATTGAATCAGGGCATGTGAAGCGTCTGGGGTAAACCATGGAAAGTTGTGTGGGGCCTGGATGTGGAAAGGAAGCTGTGGTTTCGGGCATTATTGCATGACAGCTGAAGACTGAGTGTGAACGAATGGGGCCTTTGTTGTCTTTTCCTAGCGCTACCTCGCACACATGAGGGGGGAGGGGGATGTTATTCCATGTGTGGCGATGGGAATGAATAAAGGCAGACAGTGTGAATTGTGTGCATGGGTATATATGTATGTGTCTGTGTGTATATATATGTGTACATTGAGATGTATGGGTATGTATATTTGCATGTGTGGACGTGTATGTACGTACATGTGTATGGGGGTGGGTTGGGGCATTTCTTTCGTCTGTTTCCTTGCGCTACCTCGCAAACGCGGGAGACAGCGACAAAGCAAACAATAATAATAGTAATAATATATATATATGTATGTATATATATATATATATATATATATATATATATATATATATATATATATATATATATATATATATGTGTGTGTGTGTGTGTTTCATTACCTGTTTGTAGGGGATGTAGAATGATAAATGTCTTGTGTGTATAGAGCATGTAGGTATGTATGTATTTATGTATGTATATATATATGTTTGTACGTATGGTACGTATGTATGTATGTACGTATGTTTGTATGTAGGTATATGTATGTGTTATTACCTGTGTTGACCTCGTGGACGCACTTGGTGACCTCCTGTGTTGACCTCTAATGTCTTGACCACATATTGGAAAGCTGGTCAACACTTTCGACCTTCCCTCTGGTGGCAGCCACCTCACTTGCCACCCACCCAGCCATGTGTCGTGCCGGCCGCCTCAGCCCTTGTCCTCTGGCCCCGCCATGGTGTCCCCTACGTGCGGTCCTTCTCTGCCGGGCGTACTTCGTGGGGGTTGTCAGTTCCACCCTCCATCTCCCGTCCTCATTACCATTTATTTCCATCGCGTTTCGCTGAGCCCATTGAGGAGGATGTTCTACTTGCTCCCTCGGGTGTGAAGACCAGCCTATTGATGCCCGCACGACCTAGGATCGAGCGGACGTCTGGGGATTATCCGAACAACTTCATCATGAACGAGACGGCGATTGGGGTCCGGTCATCGAAGTGACGCTGGCTTGCTAGCCTGCCTCACACTCGCCACCCTCCCTGCCCCCAGCAGAGGTGTGGGTTCTTCCCGAGTCCCTGGCTCAGGCTTGGTACCTACCTGGCCCTCACTGCGCCTTCCCCCGCACGGTACTCTGAGTTGCCTTTTGTTGAACCTTAACCAGACCTCGTTAACCTTCCTCATTACCCGTCATCATTAACTTGGTCTTCACTGGAGTGAATAACTTGGGCCCATTCATTATCACTAGTGCATTTTGTGTCTTTCCCCGTAAATTCTTGTCTTCTCTGGTGCCTCGTATTCCTTTCAGGGTCCTGTTTACATGTCGGAATTCCTTTTATAATGAACAGTTGCTGTGTTTATCCAAGGGATTGATCCATCCTTGTATGGAGTACTGCTCTCACATCTGGGGTGGTTCTAGCTGTGTCCTTACTTGACGGTTGAGTTGAAAGTGATCCGACTGATAAACTGTCCCAGGCTGACTTCCAAACTTGACCCCCTTGCCCTACGCCGCAATGCTGGGTCACTTTCCCTCTTCTATAGGTGTTACTTTGGTGTTTGCTCCCGAGAGCTGGGTACTTGTGTTCCCCCCATCACTAGCTAGACCACGCAACACTCTGCAAGCTGCTGCGTCATATGATTACTGTGTGGCCCTCGGCAACTCAAGGGTAGGCCATTTTGATAACTGTTTCTTTCCCTACTCGTCAATATTTTGGAAATCTCTACCTTCTCCTGCCTTTCCCAGTAAGTATGACCTGGTACATAATGAAAAAAAAACAAGTCCTGTACGTTGTTGGTGGTTTCCGTGTTTCCCCGTCCTGTACGTGGTCGGTGTGTTCCGTGTTCCCCCGTCCTGTACGTGGTCGGTGTGTTCCGTGTTCCCCCGTCCTGTACGTGGTCGGTGTGTTCCGTGTTCCCCGTCCTGTACTTGGTTGGTGTGTTCCGTGTTCCCCGTCCTGTACGTAGTCGGTGTGTTCCGTGTTCCCCCGTCGTGTACGTGGTCGGTGTGTTCCGTGTTCCCTCGTCCTGTACGTGGTCGGTGTGTTCCGTGTTCCTCGTCCTGTACGTGTTCCTTGCTGACCAGGAAACAATCCATTCGTTTCTAGATCATCGTCATTCATCACGGTAGTACGCTCGTTAGCGGCGCACGTGTGCTAACGATGGGTACACATCCTTACTGACCAAGGTCCAGGAACACGTCTGGCTCAGGCTGGCAAACCCCGTGTCTGGACCAGTCACGGTGCAAAACCTCGGTATAGCCTCGCGCACATGCGGGGGGGGGGGGGGGGGTCATTTCATGTGTGGCGGGGTGGCGACGGGAATGAATAAGGGCAGACACTAATGAATTATGTACATGTGTATATATATATATATATATATATATATATATATATATATATATATATATATATATGTATATTTTTTTTTTTTTTTTTTTTTTTTTTTTTTTTTTTTTTTGCTTTGTCGCTGTCTCCCGCGTTTGCGAGGTAGCGCAAGGAAACAGACGAAAGAAATGGCCCAACCCACCCCCATACACATGTATATGCATACGTCCACACACGCAAATATACATACCTACACAGCTTTCCATGGTTTACCCCAGACGCTTCACATGCCTTGATTCAATCCACTGACAGCACGTCAACCCCGGTATACCACATCGCTCCAATTCACTCTATTCCTTGCCCTCCTTTCACCCTCTTGCATGTTCAGGCCCCGATCACACAAAATCTTTTTCACTCCATCTTTCCACCTCCAATTTGGTCTCCCTCTTCTCCTCGTTCCCTCCACCTCCGACACATATATCCTCTTGGTCAATCTTTCCTCACTCATTCTCTCCATGTTCCCAAACCATTTCAAAACACCCTCTTCTGCTCTCTCAACCACGCTCTTTTTATTTCCACACATCTCTCTTACCCTTACGTTACTTACTCGATCAAACCACCTCACACCACACATTGTCCTCAAACATCTCATTTCCAGCACATCCATCCTCCTGCGCACAACTCTATCCATAGCCCACGCCTCGCAACCATACAACATTGTTGGAACCACTATTCCTTCAAACATACCCATTTTTGCTTTCCGAGATAATGTTCTCGACTTCCACACATTCCTCAAGGCTCCAGAATCTTCGCCCCCTCCCCCACCCTATGATCCACTTCCGCTTCCATGGTTCCATCCGCTGCCAGATCCACTCCCAGATATCTAAAACACTTCACTTCCTCCAGTTTTTCTCCATTCAAACTCACCTCCCAATTGACTTGACCCTCAACCCTACTGTACCTAATAACCTTGCTCTTATTCACATTTACTCTTAACTTTCTTCTTCCACACACTTTACCAAACTCAGTCACCAGCTTCTGCAGTTTCTCACATGAATCAGCCACCAGCGCTGTATCATCAGCGAACAACAACTGACTCACTTCCCAAGCTCTCTCATCCCCAACAGACTTCATACTTGCCCCTCTTTCCAAAACTCTTGCATTCACCTCCCTAACAACCCCATCCATAAACAAATTAAACAACCATGGAGACATCACACACCCCTGCCGCAAACCTACATTCAGTGAGAACCAATCACTTTCCTCTCTTCCTACACGTACACATGCCTTACATCCTCGATAAAAACTTTTCACTGTTTCAAACAACTTTCCTCCCACACCATATATTCTTAATACCTTCCACAGAGCATCTCTATCAACTCTATCATATGCCTTCTCCAGATCCATAAATGCTACATACAAATCCTATTGCTTTTCTAAGTATTTCTCACATACATTCTTCAAAGCAAACACCTGATCCACACATCCTCTACCACTTCTGAAACTACACTGCTCTTCCCCAATCTGATGCTCTGTACATGCCTTCACCCTCTCAATCAATACCCTCCCATATAATTTACCAGGAATACTCAACAAACTTATACCTCTGTAATTTGAGCAATTTTCTTTTTCAAACTATTTGCCATTTCCCGCGTTAGCGAGGTAGCATTAAGAACAGAGGACTGGGCCTTTGAGGGAATTTTCCTCACCTGGCCCCCTTCTCTGTTCCTTCTTTTGGAAAATTAAAAAAAAAAAAAAAGAGAGAGAGGAGGATTTCCAGCCCCACGCTCCCTCCCCTTTTAGTCGCTTTCTACGACACGCAGGGAATACGTGGGAAGTATTCTTTCTTCCCTATCCCCAGGGATGATATATATATATATATATATATATATATATATATATATATATATATATATATATATATTTTTATATATATATATATATATATATATATATATATATATATATATATATATATATATATATATATATTTATATATATATATATATATATATATATATATATATATATATATATATATATATATATATATATATTCCCATGAGTCCACGGGGAAAGTGAAACACGATAAGTTCCCAAGTGCATTTTGATGTAATAATCACATCATCAAGGGAGACACAAGAGAGAAATATAACAGTCAGTTGATATACATCGAAGAGACGAAGCTTGGACAATCGCATGTTTACCAAATGGCGTCCTAACTTCGTCTCTTCGATGCATATCAACTGACTGTTTTATGTCTCTCTTGTGTCTCCCCTGATGATGTGATTATTACTCGAAAGTGCACTTGGGAACTTAGCGTGTTTCATTTTCCCCGTGGCCTCATAGAAACATCTTGATCACGCACAAAATTGTGATCCTTTCCAATACATATGTATACGTTGAGATGTATAGGTATGTATATGTGCATGTGTGGACGTGTATGTATATACATGTGTAAGTGGGTGGGTTGGGCCATTCTTTCGTCTGTTTCCTTGCGCTACCTCGCTAACGCGGAAGACAGCGACAAAGTATAATGAATATGTATATATATATATATATATATATATATATATATATATATATATATATATACAGCGCTGGTGGCTGATTCATGTGAGAAACTGCAGAAGCTGTTGACTGAGTTTGGTAAAGTGTGCGAAAGAAGAAAGCTGATAGTTAATGTGAATAAGAGCAAGGTTATTAGGTACAATAGGGTTGAGGGACAAGTCAGTTGGAGGTAGTTTGAATGGAGAAAAACTGGAGGAGAAGAAGTGTTTTAGATATCTGGGAGTGGATCTGGCAGCGGATGGAACTATGGAAGCGGAAGTGAATCATAGGGTGGGGGAGGGGGCGAAAGTTCTTGGAGCGTTGAAAAGATGTGTGGAAGTCGAGAACGTTATTTTGGAAAGCAAAAATGGGCATGTTTGAAGGAATAGTGGTTCCAACAATGTTATATGGTTGCGAGGCGTGGGCTATAGATAGAGTTGTGCGGAGGAGGGTGGATGTGCTGGAAATGAGATGTTTGGGGACAATATGTGGTGAGGTGGTTTGATGGAGTAAGTAATGAAAGGGTAAGAGAGATGTGTGGTAATAAAAAGAGCGTCGTTGAGAGAGCAGAAGAGGATGTTTTGAAATGGTTTGGGCACATGGAGAGAATGAGTGAGGAAAGATTGACCAAGAGGATATATGTGTCGGAGGTGGAGGGAACGAGGAGAAGTGGGAGACCAAATTGGAGGTGGAAAGATGGAGTGAAAAAGATTTTGAGTGATCGGGGCCTGAACATGCAGGAGGGTGAAAGGCGGGCAAGGAATAGTGAATTGGATCGATGTGGTATACCGGGGTCGACGTGCTGTCAATGGATTGAATCAGGGCATGTGAAGCGTCTGGGGTAAACCATGGAAAGTTGTGTGGGGCCTGGATGTGGAAAGGAAGCTGTGGTTTCGGGCATTATTGCATGACAGCTGAAGACTGAGTGTGAACGAATGGGGCCTTTGTTGTCTTTTCCTAGCGCTACCTCGCACACATGAGGGGGGAGGGGGATGTTATTCCATGTGTGGCGATGGGAATGAATAAAGGCAGACAGTGTGAATTGTGTGCATGGGTATATATGTATGTGTCTGTGTGTATATATATGTGTACATTGAGATGTATGGGTATGTATATTTGCATGTGTGGACGTGTATGTACGTACATGTGTATGGGGGTGGGTTGGGGCATTTCTTTCGTCTGTTTCCTTGCGCTACCTCGCAAACGCGGGAGACAGCGACAAAGCAAACAATAATAATAGTAATAATATATATATATGTATGTATATATATATATATATATATATATATATATATATATATATATATATATATATATATATATATGTGTGTGTGTGTGTGTTTCATTACCTGTTTGTAGGGGATGTAGAATGATAAATGTCTTGTGTGTATAGAGCATGTAGGTATGTATGTATTTATGTATGTATATATATATGTTTGTACGTATGGTACGTATGTATGTATGTACGTATGTTTGTATGTAGGTATATGTATGTGTTATTACCTGTGTTGACCTCGTGGACGCACTTGGTGACCTCCTGTGTTGACCTCTAATGTCTTGACCACATATTGGAAAGCTGGTCAACACTTTCGACCTTCCCTCTGGTGGCAGCCACCTCACTTGCCACCCACCCAGCCATGTGTCGTGCCGGCCGCCTCAGCCCTTGTCCTCTGGCCCCGCCATGGTGTCCCCTACGTGCGGTCCTTCTCTGCCGGGCGTACTTCGTGGGGGTTGTCAGTTCCACCCTCCATCTCCCGTCCTCATTACCATTTATTTCCATCGCGTTTCGCTGAGCCCATTGAGGAGGATGTTCTACTTGCTCCCTCGGGTGTGAAGACCAGCCTATTGATGCCCGCACGACCTAGGATCGAGCGGACGTCTGGGGATTATCCGAACAACTTCATCATGAACGAGACGGCGATTGGGGTCCGGTCATCGAAGTGACGCTGGCTTGCTAGCCTGCCTCACACTCGCCACCCTCCCTGCCCCCAGCAGAGGTGTGGGTTCTTCCCGAGTCCCTGGCTCAGGCTTGGTACCTACCTGGCCCTCACTGCGCCTTCCCCCGCACGGTACTCTGAGTTGCCTTTTGTTGAACCTTAACCAGACCTCGTTAACCTTCCTCATTACCCGTCATCATTAACTTGGTCTTCACTGGAGTGAATAACTTGGTCCCATTCATTATCACTAGTGCATTTTGTGTCTTTCCCCGTAAATTCTTGTCTTCTCTGGTGCCTCGTATTCCTTTCAGGGTCCTGTTTACATGTCGGAATTCCTTTTATAATGAACAGTTGCTGTGTTTATCCAAGGGATTGATCCATCCTTGTATGGAGTACTGCTCTCACATCTGGGGTGGTTCTAGCTCTGTGTCCTTACTTGACGGTTGAGTTGAAAGTGATCCGACTGATAAACTGTCCCAGGCTGACTTCCAAACTTGACCCCCTTGCCCTACGCCGCAATGCTGGGTCACTTTCCCTCTTCTATAGGTGTTACTTTGGTGTTTGCTCCCGAGAGCTGGCTGCTTGTGCTCCCCACACCACTACCTAGACCACGCAACACTCGGCAAGCTGCTGCGTCATATGATTACTGTGTGGCCCTCGGCAACTCAGGGGTAGGCCGTTTTGATAACTGTTTCTTTCCCTACTCGTCAATACTTTGGAAATCTCTACCTTCTCCTGCCTTTCCCAGTAAGTATGACCTGGTACATAATGAAAAAAAAACAAGTCCTGTACGTTGTTGGTGGTTTCCGTGTTCCCCCGTACTGTACGTGGTCGGTGTGTTCCGTGTTCCCCCGTCGTGTACGTGGTCGGTGTGTTCCGTGTTCCCCGTCCTGTACGTGGTCGGTGTGTTCCGTGTTCCCCGTCCTGTACGTGGTCATTTCATGTGTGGCGGGGTGGCGACGGCAATGAATAAGGGCAGACACTAATGAATTATGTACATGTGTATATATGTATATGTCTGTGTATAATAAAAAAAAAAATAATATATATATATATATTTTTTTTTTTTGTCGCTGTCTCCCGCGTTTGCGAGGTAGCGCAAGGAAACAGACGAAAGAAATGGCCCAACCCACCCCCATACACATGTATATACATACGTCCACACACGCAAATATACATACCTACACAGCTTTCCATGGTTTACCCCAGACCCTTCACATGCCCTGATTCAATCCACTGACAGCACGTCAACCCCGGTATACCACATCGATCCAGTTCACTCTATTCCTTGCCCTCCTTTCACCCTCCTGCATGTTCAGGCCTCGATCACACAAAATCTTTTTCACTCCATCTTTCCACCTCCAATTTGGTCTCCCACTTCTCCTCGTTCCCTCCACCTCCGACACATATATCCTCTTGGTCAATCTTTCCTCACTCATTCTCTCCATGTGCCCAAACCATTTCAAAACACCCTCTTCTGCTCTCTCAACCACGCTCTTTTTATTTCCACTCATCTCTCTTACCCTTACTTTACTTGATCAAACCACCTCACACCACACATTGTCCTCAAACATCTCATTTCCAGCACATCCACCCTCCTGCGCACAACTCTATCCATAGCCCACGCCTCACAACCATACAACATTGTTGGAACCACTATTCCTTCAAACATACCCATTTTTGCTTTCCGAGATAATGTTCTCGACTTCCACACATTCTTCAAGGCTGCCAGGATTTTCGCCCCTCTCCCCCACCCTATGATCCACTTCCGCTTCCATGGTTCCATCCGCTGCCAGATCCACTCCCAGATATCTAAAACACTTTACTTCCTCCAGTTTTTCTCCATTCAAACTCACCTGCCAATTGACTTGACCCTCAACCCTACTGTACCTAATAACCTTGCTCTTATTCACATTTACTCTTAACTTTCTTCTTTCACACACTTTACCAAACTCAGTCACCAGCTTCTGCAGTTTCTCACATGAATCAGCCACCAGCGCTGTATCATCAGCGAACAACAACTGACTCACTTCCCAAGCTCTCTCATCCCCAACAGACTTCATACTTGCCCCTCTTTCCAAAACTCTTGCATTCACCTCCCTAACAACCCCATCCATAAACAAATTAAACAACCATGGAGACATCACACACCCCTGCCGCAAACCTACATTCACTGAGAACCAATCACTTTCCTCTCTTCCTACACATACACATGCCTTACATCCTCGATAAAAACTTTTCACTGCTTCTAACAACTTGCCTCCCACACCATATATTCTTAATACCTTCCACAGAGCATCTCTATCAACTCTATCATATGCCTTCTCCAGATCCATAAATGCTACATACAAATCCATTTGCTTTTCTAAGTATTTCTCACATACATTCTTCAAAGCAAACACCTGATCCACACATCCTGTACTACTTCTGAAACCACACTGCTCTTCCCTAATCTGATGCTCTATACATGCCTTCACCCTCTCAATCAATACCCTCCCATATGATTTACCAGGAATACTCAACAAACTTATACCTCTGTAATTTGAGCAATTTTCTTTTTCAAACTATTTGACATTTCCCGCGTTAGCGAGGTAGCATTAAGAACATTAAGGACTGGGCCTTTGAGGGAATTTTCCTCACCTGGCCCCCTTCTCTGTTCCTTCTTTTGGAAAATTAAAAAAAAAAAAAAGAGGGGGGAGGATTTCCAGCCCCACGCTCCCTCCCCTTTTAGTCGCTTTCTACGACACGCAGGGAATACGTGGGAAGTATTCTTTCTCCCCTATCCCCAGGGATAATATATATATATATATATATATATATATATATTATATATATATATATATATATATATATATTCCCATGAGTCCACGGGGAAAATGAAACACGATAAGTTCCCAAGTGCATTTTGATGTAATAATCACATCATCAAGGGAGACACAAAGAGAGGAATATAACAGTCAGTTGATATACATCGAAGAGACGAAGCTTGGACAATCACATGTTTACCAAATGGCGTCCTAGCTTCGTCTCTTCGATGCATATCAACTGACTGTTATATTTCTCTCTTGTGTCTCCCCTGATGTGATTATTACTCGAAAGTGCACTTGGGAACTTATCGTGTTTCATTTTCCCCGTGGCCTCACAGAAACATCTTGATCACGCACAAAACTGTGATCCTTTCCAATACATATGTATACGTTGAGATGTATAGGTATGTATATGTGCATGTGTGAACGTGTATGTATATACATGTGTATGTGGGTGGGTTGGGCCATTCTTTCGTCTGTTTCCTTGCGCTACCTCGCTAACGCGGGAGACAGCGACAAAGTATAATGAATATATATATATATATATATATATATATATATATATATATATATATATATATATATATATATATATATATATATATATTATATATATATATATATATATATATATATATATATATATATATATATATATATATATATATATATATATATAGTTTCATTTTCCTTTGGACTCATAGGAATATACTTGACCACGCACAAAATTGTAATCCTTTCCAATATATATATATATATATATATATATATATATATATATATATATATATATATATATATATATATATATATCGGCTGATATGTAACCATTATATATGTAGCAATTATATAACATGTGGAAGGTATTATACAATGGTTTCTGTTTACAGGATGGGAGGCAGGTAGCTCCCGGATCCAAGGAGGAAAGCCGAAGTTATTGGTGGAAAAAAAAAAACCCCGACTATGGAGAGCTGTATGGGGATTGCAGTGCGCAGGTAGTGGGTGGTGGTGTGAGGAAGGGCGGGAGGCCGGTGACAGTGTGTGTGGAGCCGTGTTGTTGACAAGCTGGTCCAGCACGCTTCTCGCTCCTCTCTTGTATCACCACCATCACCATCATCTCCAACACTGGCTCCCCACCAGCATCACCACCACTGGAGTAACATCCCTGGTAAGTATTGGACAGTAGTTGATTTTAAGTGATGTTTCTACCAACACTTCAACAGATTTCGACATATTTATCAAATGCAATCATCTGTAAACTTTGGCTGCGTGTGTGTGTGTGTGTGATAAATGATGTTAGTTATTCTTGTTTACTGTTAGCTCTAACTCGTGTGGTGTTAGGTCTACCTCATTGTGGTGTTAGGTCTAACTTATGTGGTGTTAGGTCTACCTCATTCTGGTGGTAGGTCTAACTTATGTGGTGTTAGGTCTAACTCATTGTGGTCTTAGTTCTAATTCATGTGGTGTTAAGTCTTACTCATTGTGGTGCCAGGTCTAACTCATTGTGGTGTTAGGTTTAAGTTATGTGGTGTTAGGTCCAACTTGTGTGGTGCTGGGTCTAACTCATTGTGGTGTTAGTTCTAACTTGTATGGTGTTAGGGTTACCTTGTGTGGTGTTAGGTCTAACTCATTGTGGTGTTAGTTCTAACTTATTGTGGTGTTAAGTCTAACTCATTGTGGTGTCAGGTCGAAGTCATTGTGGTGGTAGGTCTAACTTATGTGGTGTTAGGTCTAACTCATATGGTGTTAGTCTAATTCACTGTGGTGTTAGGTCTAACTCATATGGTGTTAGGTCTAACTCATTGTGGTGTTAGGTCTAACTCATGGTGTTGGTAGGTCTAACTTGTGTGGTGTTAGGTCTAACTCATTGTGGTGTTAGGTCTAACTCATGGTGTTGGTAGGTCTAACTTGTGTGGTGTTAGGTCTAACTCATTGTGGTGTAAGGTCTTATGTAGTGTTAGGTTTGACTCATTGTAGTTTTAGGTCTAACTCATGTGGTGGTAGGTGAAACTCGTGGTGTTAGGTCTAACTCGTGTGATGTTAAATCTAAAGCTAACTTATGGACTGATGCCAAACGTAGGAGACTGAGCCTCAGGTTTAGGTGGATCAAGCTCAGACTTTAGGTAATGATCTCAGATTAAAGTGAGTCAAGCTCAGACTTTAGGTAATGATCTCAGATTAAAGTGAGTCAAGCTCAGACTTTAGGTAATGATCTCAGATTAAGATGGACTAAGCTCAGACTTTAGGTAATGATCTCAGATTAAGATGGACTAAGCTCTGACTTTAGGTGATTATCTCAGATTAAAGTGAGTCGAGCTCAGACTTTAGGTAATGAGCTCAGATTAAGATGGACTAAGCTCAGACTTAAGGTAATGATCTCAGATTAAGATGGACTAAGCTCAGACTTTAGGTAATGATCTCAGATTAAAGTGACTCAAGCTCAGACTTCAGGTAATAAGCTCAGCTTAAAGTAAGTCAAGCTCAGACTTTAAGTAATGAGCTCAGATTAAAGTGAGTCAAGCTCAGACTTCAGGTAATAAGCTCAGCTTAAAGTAAGTCAAGCTCAGACTTTAAGTAATGAGCTCAGATTAAAGTGAGTCAAGCTCAGACTGTAGGTAATGATCTCAGATTAAGATGGACTAAGCTCAGACTTTAGGTAATGATCTCAGCTTAAAGTAAGTCAAGCTCAGACTTTAAGTAATGAGCTCAGATTAAAGTGAGTCAAGCTCAGACTTTAGGTAATGATCTCAGATTAAGATGGACTAAGCTCAGACTTTAGGTAATGATCTCAGATTAAGATGGACTAAGCTCAGACTTTAGGTAATGATCTCAGATTAAGATGGACTAAGCTCAGACTTTAGGTAATGATCTCAGATTAAAGTGACTCAAGCTCAGATCAAGTTCCAAAACGAAGTTTATTTTCTGATAGTAAACAAGTTCTAATGCTTAGAAACAATATGGACTAGTGACCAGAAAACAGGTTGGGAGACATGACCACCTGGTGCTCTCTGGAGGAAAGCCTTGTAGCTGACCTGGTGACCTGTGAGTTGTTGACCCCTGGTGTCTAGCTGAGGAGACCCCGCAGGTGACCTGGTGAGCTGTGAGTTGTTGACCCCTGGTGTCTAGCTGAGGAGACCCCGCAGGTGACCTGGTGAGCTGTGAGGTGTTGACCCCTAGTGTCTAACTGAGGAGACCCCGCAGGTGACCTGGTGAGCTGTGAGGTTCGCGGGTATATACAAGGTGAGTGAGCCTGCACGTGCCTTACCTGGCTGGGATAAGGAAATGTGTTGTTCATGGAAGTACGTGATAAGGACAGATAACCAGACGCCAGCTGGTGCCTTAACGAAGTTATCTATACTGAAAAGATACATAAAGATAATAATAGGAAAGCAATGTGGCATGAGTACAAAACTCGTACTCAGGATTCATATTTCAGGCACCAAATTACATAACTTCTCCTGTATTGCTATCCACGTTTCTGTCCACCCCGGCCACATATCTGAATCCTTCTGTATCTTCAGCCAGTCTTGAGGTGGCCAAATTTTTTTCCCCCAGAATTTTGTGTCGTCGACCAATTTTTCAAAAATTCTGCTGATGACCCGTGTGTCTGGGTCACTGATGCGATTTTGGGTCGTCGATAGATTGTTCAAAATTCTGCTCGTGAATCAAGTGTGTCTGGGTTACAGACGTGGCTGAAGGAAAGTGTGGGACCCAACACTGAGCCTTGTGGAACTACATCAGACACAGGGAAGAAGCCAGTGACACACTTGCCCAGTTAGCACCGTTCTCTGCTTCCGTGGGGGGAAGCCAATCTATGGACCTCGGTGGTGTATCCTTCCTGACTGTGACGTACTCCCGGGCCGCCCCCGGGAATACCACATACCCAGGTATGTGGTATACCGGGGTCGACGTGCTGCCAATGGATTGAACTAGGGCATGTGAAGCGTCTGGGGTAAACCATGGAAAGTTTTGTGGGGCCTGGACGTGGAAAGGGAGCTGTGGGATAAAAGTGAGTGCTCAAATTACAGAGGTATAAGTTTGTTGAGTATTCCTGGGAAATTATATGGGAGGGTATTGATTGAGAGGTGAAGGCATGTACAGAGCATCAGATTGGGGAAGAGCAGTGTGGTTTCAGAAGTGGTAGAGGATGTGTGGATCAGGTGTTTGCTTTGTATGTGAGAAATACTTAGAAAAACAAAGGGATTTGTATATAGCATTTATGGATCTGGAGAAGTCATATGATAGAGTTGATAGAGATGCTCTGTGGAAGGTATTAAGAATATATGGTGTGGGAGGTAAGTTGTTAGAGGCAGTGAAAAGTTTTTTATCGAGGATGTAAGGCATGTGTACGTGTAGGAAGAGAGGAAAGTGATTGGTTCTCAGTGAATGTAGGTTTGTGGCAGGGGTGCGTGATGTCATCAATGCTGTTTAATTTGTTTATGGATGAGGTGGTGAGTGGATGAAATGCGAGATACTTGGGAGAGAGGGGGCGAGTATGCAGGCTGTAGGGGACGAGGGGGGAGGGGTAGGGGTGCCTGGAAAGTGAGCCACATGTTACTAAGGAATATGAAAGAATTCAAACAGCGGCAGACCATTGGATTCTTTCCAGGCAGTTTGTGAAGGTGGAAGATATCAGAAACTCACAGATCAGTGTGGGGTACAAGTTGATAGGTATAGAAATAAATCAATTGGTCTGTGTGATTAAGGAGGCCCAAGTAGTGTAAGACGTGGACTTGGAGCGAAGTATTTATGAGTCTGTTCTTAGCTGTATCTACAGTACTGCTGTGGTAATACAGTATGTGAAATTATAAACAGTTACAGCTTTACATTTGAGATCCCTCAGTCATTGTTTACGTTTGGGGTCCCTGTGAGACGAGCTGAGGATCTTGTAAATACAGGTCGGTTACGATCCATTTACTGATGTGTTTCCTTGTGTATGTTATGTTTTGTTGGTCTCACTGACGAGGGAGAATTGTGGATCAGGTTTTCTTTACGTTGGTTGGTCTACTGTATGTAGAACATAGCATTATGAGTGCTGTGTTGTGTGTATAACTGCAAGATGTTTGTTCGCTCTTTTCACTGTTCACTGCTTCTGTGCGTTGCTCACTTGGAAGTAAGTCACCAGAGATTGTTACGCCCGTCTTGTTCTTCATTTTCCTTTTGTAATTCAACAGAATTCATATTCTAGTTCATCTTTTCCGTTATTTCTGACGATCTGTACTACGAACGTTGCACTTATAGATATTAGAATTCATTTGCCACTTATGAGCCCAGTTCTTCTATTTGCCTGTCAGTTTGAAGCTCCAGACGTTCACATTCATGTGAACGTCCGGAGCTTCAAACAATTGTATTGTGTGTAAGACATCTTGATCAACAAATCAGCCAGCCAGGTGGTCGGTTGTATTTACCAAATTCCTCGTAACAGTTGTAACAAGACTTATATAGGTGATGAAGGTAAGGGTTGGGATGTGAGAATATGACAACATAGATATAGTATACGTATTGGTCAGCTGTCTGCTGCCTTATTGATACATGTCAGTGAAAGTGATCAGGCAAGTGGCTGGGAGGATGCTAAGGTCATTGTTGAATGGAAAGATGAAGATGAAAGATGTAGGATCTCGTATCATTAAGTACCATAAAGATAGTGTTGAGTATCAATGTCAAGGTATGTATGAATTAGATCCATTTATTGTAGATGATATTAAAGCCTTTCTCAGTTTGATTTAAGCACTGTCAGTCTTGTGTTCCCCTCCCCCGACCTTATGAGAGGTCAGGTCAAGACGCAGGTAAAGGGAGGGTCAGGGTGACCTAGACTAACCTTGTTTCTCGCTAATCACTTGGTCCTTGTTCCTTCTTTTACGTGTATATGTCTAGTTTGATTTGTCCTCTTACTCTGTCCTCTGAAGGCGTGCTAATACACGAAAGCGCTCAGGCTCTCTTGTGTTTCCTTTCCCATGTTTTTCTCGTATATATATATATATATATATATATATATATATATATATATATATATATATATATATATATATCTTTCTTTTTCTTTCAAACTATTCGCCATTTCCCGCATTAGCGAGGTAGCGTTAAGAACAGAGGACTGGGCCTTTGAGGGAATACCCTCACCTGGCCCAATTCTCTGTTCCTTCTTTTGGAAAATTAAAAAAAAAAACGAGAGGGGAGGATTTCCAGCCCCCCGCTCCCTCCCCTTTTAGTCGCCTTCTACGACACGCAGGGAATACGTGGGAAGTATTCTTTCTCCCCTATCCCCAGGGAATATATATATATATATATATATATATATATATATATATATATATATATATATATATATATATATATCCAGCTACCCAATTGATCGACCAGATACATAGGGGAGAATGAACAGCTAGGTCTGGCTGTGGACGGAGTACCACGACCAGGAGTGTTTCCTGTTGTGTTGATGGATAAGCCTGTCTGTCTGTAGTTCCCCAAATTCTCTCTTCTCTCCTTCACACTTCCTCCTTTTTCTCTTTTTACATATGAAAGCCATTTTTCAACAGAAAACCATATTCACGCAGGTTAATCGCTCAGATCTGTGGTTACTAACTTATATTCAGTCTGTTGCTTGATAGTCTAATCAGTCTGTTCCATCTTCTGTTGCTTGATCTACGTCAGTCTGTTCCATCTTCTGTTGCTTGATCTACGTCAGTCTGTTCCATCTTCTGTTGCTTGATCTACGTCAGTCTGTTCCATCTTCTGTTGCTTGATCTACGTCAGTCTGTTCCATCTTCTGTTGCTTGATCTACGTCAGTCTGTTCCATCTTCTGTTGCTTGATCTACGTCAGTCTGTTCCATCTTCTGTTGCTTGATCTACGTCAGTCTGTTCCATCTTCTGTTGCTTGATCTACGTCAGTCTGTTCCATCTTCTGTTGCTTGATCTAGATACGTCGTTTGTCGTTACAACTGGCCATGTCAACCCAGATTTTGGAAGAGCTCCCCAATTGAGCCCATGGGACTCCGGTAAATGTCTTTAAAATCATATATATAGTTTTTTCCTTCCAATTTCTCACCTTTTGAAGCAAGCCCACAGCTTTCCCCTAACCTCTGGTGAAGATGACGCCACCATTCCCCTCAGTCAACATGTAACATGTCATGTATGCACGAGACTCCACATTACACCAACAGTGAAGTTGGTCTCTGTGGAAACAAGTGTCTTGTGCAGATGCTGAATATTCTCTTCTGAAAAGTTGGTTCGATTGCATGTTGATCTTTCCCTTGTCCAGAGTATTGCTCTCTCATGTTTACATCCTCACTGGACAGTTGAGTCTCCGGACCATCCGTCTTATGGAAGCTTCCAGTGTGGTATATGTGGTTGGTCTACTTTGTAATGTTCCCTCACACATTCCATATTTTATAGATGTCATTTTGGTTTCTGCTCCCGATGACTGGCTTGTCGTGTGTGTGTGTGTGTGTCACCCCCTCCCCCCACCCACACTTCCCTAAATCACGTAATATTCTGTCAGCTGGTGTCTCACATGGTTGGGTGTGTGTGTGCACATAAGTGGGCCGTTTTGATACCTATGTCTTTCTTCGCACAGCTCAAGTCTGGATTTTTTTTTTTTTAACCCAAGTTTGTCCCCAACTTATACCACTTATCCCAATACCAATGGCATGTTTTCCACTGCCTTCAGAAACCTCAGCTTCATCTTTCCTCATTACTTTACTCATTTTCAGCCCTTAATTCCATGTTTATTAATGTTTCAGTCTCGATGAGGACTTTCGTTCGTAGCTGGAGCCTTGGACGAAACAAGACTGGGAGGAAGAATTAATCTTGAGGTGAGCAACAACTTTGTCTTGACTCTTGACCTGTAACAACAGGTTAGATGTGTGGTGTGTTTACATCTCTCTTTCACCGTACAAGACCTTCAATTCCGGTGTTACACTGGGAAAAAAAGCTGCGACGTGCACTCTGATTGAGTTATAGGCAGCACACACACACACACACACACACACACACACACACACACACACACACACACACACGATGCCAGAACTTACCGTCACAGTGAGAGACGTACCAACACAGATGATAAGTTCAAGTCTGATCAAAGCCCAGGTCTTGATCGTCTCTATCCACCAAGAATTCAAAACGTCAACCACGAAATTGCCGGACCTTAGTTAACCAAGATGTTCAATTAATCTGTCCAGGATGGAATAGTCCCACAGGACTGGAGACTGGCAGACTGGCACTGCAGTATCCAATGAGAAAAGCCTTTGAATTGCCTGGTAATTACCGTCCACTTAGCCTTATATCAAGTACATGTAGACTTCTGGAGTCGGGTATTAGAGATGAAACCCTACATTGAATGACCAAGTTTGATCACTAATACACAACATGGATTTAGAAGGCGCAGATCATGCCTTACAAATCTCCTTGCATCTTATCAGACATTATACAGTACCCACAAGACTAAAGCAATGGATATTACGTATATTTCTGGTACTCATGACAAGACTAAGGCAGTTGGTATTTCTGGACTTGCAGAAAGCATTGGACCAAGTCCCTGACGATGAATTGATGCACAAAGTGAGTGCGGGTCTTGGTGATCACTGGTGGTTACATGGGGTTTGGACAGAAGGCTAGTGTGGTGTAGGAAGCAGAGAGTCATAATGAATGGTCGATCATGACTGTGGTAACCCGTTACTAGTGGAGTGCCCCAAGGTTCGGTCTTGGGACCATACTGTTCATCATTCATCTTAATGATATTGACGTACGGCTAAATAACTTAGCGACAAAATTTGCAGAGGATACAAAGATCGGCAGTGTCATATTAACTCTCGTAAATAGGTTTAGATTACGAGAGGATCTAGATGAACTAAATGGTCTGGAAATTGGCAAAGGCCATTTACCGTTAATATATGCCCACTTTTACATGTAGGAAACCTCGGCTAGAAATTCTACTCTGAAGTGATGGAGCACAAGATAAAGGCCACCCTAGCTAGTGTGAGGGATCTAGAGGCTGCTGTCTCCAGTAACTTCAGCGTCTCCCAACATTGTAACTTCAGCTGCCAAGAAAACATGTACGATGTTACGATTTATTAACCAACTTTACGTATACAAGCAAGGATGTGATATTGTCACTATGCCTATGTCTTGTTAGACCACACCTGGAATATGCAGGGCAGTTTTCCCTACCCTCCTATGACTTTCCCAACAACTGCCAACTGACACACTGTACATGATAGATTGTTCTTCTATAATTCTTGCATACCTTCCCTTGACTCTTCTTTTTTTTTTTTCTTTCCTTATCTTTATCTCAATTAAGGCCCGGCCTTGATATGGACTTCTGTCCGTGACTGGAGCCTCGAACGTAGAAATATAAAGTACTGTAAAGATCATATTCAACTGAAAAATCATTGTTGCGAAGAGCAACGAAATTGGTTCCTTCCTTACACAAGAAACTATATCTGTGAGAACTAGATTTGTTCTTTTTAACTAAAATTAGGCTCTGAGGTAGGTTAATCATTTTTTTTTTTTTTAAATACTTAAATTCAATCCTGATGCTATTGAAAATTTCTTGACGGTCGCGCCAGTTCTACCTACGAGAGGAAGTGGGCCAAGGCTCAGAGGTCACTGACTTGATCTGAACGACAAGGAATATTTCTTTCCCTTCGACGTTATTGACGCGTGGAATAAGTTCCCAGAACATGTACGGAGCAACACTGTCAATATGATCAGAATAAGTCTTGATCATCACTTGTCACTCTCCGGTATTGAAATTGCTCCTTTAATCAATTATGATGAGTTAGTGGTATGTCATAGTACCTTCTGAACCACTGATCTCTCCCTGGCCATGTTGCCGTAACGTAGCCACATTTATTAACCCATGTCGCCTAGTTTGAGGGAACAACAAGCAATTTTTGCATCATCCTTCCACATCTAGACTATTACAGACAGGGTAAGTCTTGATGCAGGAGCTCAAAGTTTATCCTTACTATCGTCTTGACAACAAAGAGTGAAGGGATACATATCTTTGGTGATGTAGTGCATGAAACAGTCATATTCTACCCTCTCACTTTGCCATAAGAATAGTCTTCAGGCATATTCGTCCTGCAAGGTATTTGTTACTACATGCCTTCCGTCCGGCGTGTTGCTGGAGGGCGTGAAGAGTGGAGAGCGAGTCTGTGAATTCCTATCTTTATCTCCAACTTTTTTTCGAGGATTGAATCTTTTCCAGTAGTGGTAAGACCAGATCACCTCTCTTGGGTCTTGGGTCTGGGTATCTAAGCAACTCTCTCTCTCTCTCTCTCTCTCTCTCTCTCTCTCTCTCTCTCTCTCTCTCTCTCTCTCTCTCTCTCTCTCTCTCTCGCATGGTGTGATGGCTCATGCCTCTCACAACAGATCAGGGACAGATGTGTGTGTGCGTGTGTCGGGCCGCGAAAATCTTCCCATTCCATCCCTCTCACATTTCTGCTCAGGAATCATTGAGCTTCTTTTCCTCGTGCCGACCAGCACCACATCTCCATAAGAAGGAAGTATAGTGGCTTAACTTCTGACGAAGCTGTGTGCTCGAACTTCCTACTGGTAACTCTGTGTTATCTGACTTTCCTGTAACTCAGCTCTGCTGGCCCTCTCCTCCCGCTGAATCTACGCATATCATCTTCAGTATTTTCATCTGGCGTGTTCTCCTGCGCGTTTCTTCAGCTCAAGTGGACCCAGCTGTACCGCCCAGATCTCAGGTCCTGGAGGCGTGTGCCCCTGAGCCAGCTCCGATCCTTGCTCGTCTACCGTCTGTCTCATAACCTTGACTTCCTTCCTTCTTGGAAGCCTTGCTCAGTGCCGTCCATCCCTGGGAAAGGTGACTATTTTAACCCTTCTAGCTATCACCCTATTGTCTTCACTTCTGATGTCTACAGTGTCTTCGCAATTCTCCTTGAATTACTGTCATGAACACTTTCTTGTTGAATACTCATACGGTCTTGTCAGCGCGAGGTCTTGCATTAACCACGTCTGGTGAACGTTTGCTGGGTTATGTCGTGAGTCCTTTGTTTTCTCAGCTTCCTTCCCTTTCGTTTCCCTAATCACCTGTGTTGCCCCAGTACACAGCTTCCTCCCCTCAGTGAAATAATCGTGGACGAAGCGACCACCTCCTCTTATCCTATCAACAGTGATGTCCTTAAGAGATCTGTCTCAACATCTACTCGCTTTTTCTCTTCATAAAAGATCTCTTTTCAACTTTTGACCCCTATTCACGGTTTTCTTTTTTTTCTGATTCTTCTTTAAGTATTTCCATTTCCCCCATTCCCCTTCCTTCTTCAAATACTCTTTCTCGTACTGAACATATTTCCTCGCTCAGTCTAGACCTGTACAGGATCTCGAAATTTCAGAAGAGGAACCTGGATAAATCCAGTGGTGCCAAATCACAATTTCTCCTTCAACACATCACTTTCTAAGCGTCACTCCTGTCCCACAGTTCAATTTCAAAGCAGCCAAATTATTCAACCCTGTAATAGCATAACCAGATCCTCCGCTCCATCATGGAATCTTCTCCAGATGTGGTTCTTCGTTCACTTCTCTTCCTCGGTAAAGCCTTGCGTCTCTACTTCTCCAGGCATCACTTCGCCTCACCCTTACCTCTTCCGCACCCCTTGCTGCACCCTCCCTGTTCTCATAGACCACGATCCAGGGTGGAAGTGTCTATGGTCCGTAACACAGGAGGAAAGCGTTAAAGACCTTTCGTTAGTGTTTATAACTTGGTGTTGCCGACCTTCATGGCCACGTCCCTCGTGAGCTGTCTTCCTGTTGCCCCCACAAGTAAGCTTTGGCCCCGAGGTCATACGTTTGCCTCTTGCTTCCCACAGAATCTGTGTGGAGGCTGGCCAGTCGAGGATGGACCGTTATGATAACTCCTTTCCTCGAACAGCTTCGGTGTGGATATATTTTTTCTTCTTTCATCTTTTCATTCATTCAGTAACCTTTCTAGTTTGAAGCGTCTTGCCAGCAGCAGACACCATCGTAGCTCTGATGAACTGCATTCATTTTCTCCCAATTTTTTTTCCTCCCTTCACCTGAGATGCCCTTGGTTTGGGCCCTCGTTGGCCACTGTGAAGATCCCTAGAAGTCGTACCGTCGTAGTCAAGGGTCGTCGTGCCCAGGAGTCGCGCCATCGTGTGTTCAGGAGGTTAGGTTAGGTTAGGTACCCAGGAGAGTGTGGGACCAAACCACCACTTAGCACCTACTGCTAGGTGGCCTTCCTTGAACCTGCTTAATGAAACTGATGCCACTTGATGTTCACACGTATCTAACTCATATAGATTATTGTCGTCACCCTCACAGTAATTTATATCCTTTTTTTGTGCGGTGTAGATGTCAGCTGGGGATCAGGAGCGAAATGTATATCGAGGCCATGTTTAAACTTATGTATGGTATCGCTTTGTAATGCGCCCGTCTGGTGAATTATCCCATACGTTAACAACCACGTTAAAGAAAAGTATTTTCGCTTCATTCGAGGTCAGACGATCGTCCGTTTCTGTCCGTCACTACGAATGAAGTCACGACGAATCTATCGTAAGATACATTGTTACCTCATGATTGTCGAAGGCTTTGATCAGTTTGATTCACCGTGTTAGATCACCTCTCAACTTTCTCTCTTCTTATATAGATTCCAGTCGTCTACTCGGCTGTCAATAGATTTTGTTTCAGGGTCTGGATATCATCTTGGAAGGTCGTGTCTGTAGCCTCTCCATTCGAAACCTTTGCCTATGAATCCAAGAATTCTGCTCGCCTGTTTCACTGCTTCTGTGCAATACTGACGTGGCTTTAGGCCAACAGAGATTTCCTCACCCCCCCCCCCCCCTGTATTTTTCTTTCCACATTTATGGCCCGCCATGTCCACATAGCTGTGAGCCCGCCATTTCCACATAGCTGTGAGCCCGCCATGTCCACATAGCTGTGAGCCCGCCATGTCCACATAGCTGTGAGCCCGCCATGTCCACACAGCTGTGAGCCCGCCATGTCCACACAGCTGTGAGCCCGCCATGTCCACATAGCTGTGAGCCCGCCATGTCCACACAGCTGTGAGCCCGCCATGTCCACACAGCTGTGAGCCCGCCATGTCCACACAGCTGTGAGCCCGCCATGTCCACACAGCTGTGAGCCCGCCATGTCCACACAGCTGTGAGCCCGCCATGTCCACACAGCTGTGAGCCCGCCATGTCCACACAGCTGTGAGCCCGCCATGTCCACACAGCTGTGAGCCCGCCATGTTCACACCTCTGTGATTCCACCATGTCCACACAGCTGTGAGCCCGCCATGTCCACACAGCCGTGGGCTTAGCACGTCAAGACAGCTGTCGGCCTGGCACTTGTAGACCTTGGTGGGGCGGGCAGGTGTGGGGCGGGAGATCTCGGTGGGGCGAGCCGATGTGGGGCGGGCAGGTGTGAGGCGGGAGACCTCGGTGGTGCGGGCAGGTGTGGGGTGGGAGACCTCGGTGGTGCGGGCAGGTGTGGGGTGGGAGACCTCGGTGGTGCGGGCAGGTGTGGGGTGGGAGACCTCGGTGGTGCGGGCAGGTGTGGGGCGGGAGACCTCGGTGGTGCGGGCAGGTGTGGGGTGGGAGATGTAGGCAGCGACCACCATAAACATGCACCACCAGCCACCGTGGTGGATGGCCTTCTGGTCTAAGCTGAAGTCAAAATATTGTCTCATGAATATTGCTGGGTTGATGAAGGTCTCTTGTGAGCCCCGTACGTGTATTACAACACTAGGCTTGTGTTGCCCCGTATCTTGTGTCTTACTGGGGGAGGGTTGTGTTGCCCCGTCTCTTGTGTCTTACTGGGGGAGGGTAGTGTTGCCCCGTCTCTTGTGTCTTACTGGGGGAGGGTAGTGTTGCCCCGTCTCTTGTGTCTTACTGGGGGAGGGTAGTGTTGCCCCGTCTCTTGTGTCTTACCTGGGGAGGGTTGTGTTGCCCCGTCTCTTGTGTCTTACTGGGGGAGGGTTGTGTTGCCCCGTCTCTTGTCTTACTGGGGGAGGGTTGTGTTGCCCCGTCTCTTGTGTCTTACTGGCGGAGGGTATTGGAGCCCCGTCTCTTGTGTATTACTAAGGAGAGTTTGCCACTAGTGTTGCCCCGTCTCTTGTGTGCTTCTGGGGAGAGTTTGACACTAGTGTTGCCCCGTCTTTTGTGTGTTGTTGGGGAGAGTTTGGCATTTGTGTTGCCCCATCTCTTGTGTGTTACTGTGGGAGAGTTTGACATCAGTGTTGCCCCGTCTCTTGTGTGTTACTGTAGGAGAGTTTGACATCAGTGTTGCCCCGTCTCTTGTGTGTTCCTGGGGAAGAGTTTGACACTAGTGTTGCCCGGTCTCTTGTTTGTTTCGGGTGAGAGGACAAGAGCAAAGTTTCGGGTGGGAGGACAAGAGCAAAGGAAGGATTAGCACTACTCCTGAAACAGGAGTTGTGGGAGTATGTGATAGTGTAAGAAAGTAAACTCTAGATTGTTATGGGTAAAACTGGAAGTGGATGAGGAGAGATGGATGATTATTGGTGCCTATGCACCTGGGCATGAGAAGAAAGGTCACGAGAGGCAAGTGTTTCGGGAGCAGCTGAGTGAGTGTCAGTAGTTATGGTGCACGAGATTGGTTATTAGAGATGGGTGATTTGAATGCGAAGATGAAAAATGTGGCAGTTGAGGTTGTAATTGGTATACATGGCGTGTGCATGAAAAAGACATGTAACTGAAAGACATGTAACTGGGAATACCTAATTTAAGAAGAGAAATACATACTCAAGTATACGAATGTGGGTAGGAGAGATAGTCAAAGGGCATTATTGGATTACGTGTTGATTGGTAGGCGTGTAAAAGAGACTTTTGGATGTAAACGTGTTGAGAGGGGCAGCTGTTGGGATGTCTGATCACTACCTTGTGGAGGTGAGGATGAAAATTTGTAGAGAGTTTCGAAACAGAGGCGAGAGTGGTGAGAGTAAGTGAGCTTGGAAAGGAGACTTGTGGGAGATATAACAGGAACGATTGATTGTAGAATGGCAAAAGCTATTTAGGGAAGCAATGATGGCATGTGAAAGAGATGCACGTGATATGCGAAAGGTGGGAGTTGGGCAGTTTAGAAGGGGTAGTGAGTGGTGGGATGAAAAGTAATGTTGCTAGTGAAAGAGAGAATAAAAAGGCGTTTGGACGGTACTTACACGGAAGGAGTGCAAATGATTGGGAGATGTATGAGAGAAAGCAACAGGAGGTCAAAAGGAAGGTGCAGGAGTTGAAAAAGAGGGCAAATGAGAGTTGTGGTGAGAGAGTATCATTAAACTTTAGGGAGAATAAGATGTTTTGGAAAGGAGATAAGTAATGTGCAAAAGACACAGAGAGAACAAGAGAACGAATGGGAACATCGGTGAAGGTAGCAGATCAGAAGTTGAAGGTATGTACAGAGCATCAGATTGGGGAAGAGCAGTGTGGTTTCAGAAGTGGTAGAGGATGTGTGGATCAGGTGTTTGCTTTGAAGAATGTATGTAAAATTACTTAGAAAAACAGGCGGATTTGTATGTAGCATTTATGTATCTGGAGAAGGCATATAATAGAGTTGATAGAGATGCTCTGTGGAAGGTATTGAGAATATATGGCGTGGGAGGTAAGCTGCCAGAAGTAGAGAAGTTTTTGTCAAGGATGCAAGGCATGTGCACGAGTAGTAAGAGAGAAGAGTGATTGGTTCCCAGTGAAGATCGGTCTGCGGCTGGGATGTGTGATGTCTCCATGTTTTTTTAATATGTTTATGGATGGGATGGTGAGGGAGGTAAATGCAAGAGTTTTAGCGAGAGGGGCGAGTATGCAGTCTGTTGGGGATGAGAGAGCTTGGGAAGTGAGTGAGTTTTTGTTCGCCGATGATACATCGCTGGTGGCTGATTCGGGTGAGAAAGTGCAGAAGTTGGTGACTGAGTTTGGTAAAGTGTGTGAAAGAAGAAAGTTGAGAATAAATATGAATAAAAACAAGGTTATTAGGTTCAGCAGAGTTTAGGGACAAGTTAGTTGGGATGTAAGTTTGAATGGAGAAAAATTGGAGGAAGTGAAGTGTTTTAGATATCTGGGAGTGGACTTGGCTGGCGTTCACATCTGCCTCTGATTATAACACTGTCTTTCCCCATTCCTGGCCATTGGTCTCCCGTCTGCCTCGGGTGTTTGTGCAGGGAGAGACTAAATCATCTTTCTCTTCGCCTATTTCTTCACGAATGTTATCCTGAATTTCCACTGAAAATTTGATTCGATATTTGTCAACAGATGCCATAATTTTCAGCCCAAGTTGGGTCACCACACCTGACGTACACATGACCAGATACCTCCTGGGTCACCACACCTGACGTACAGACGTACACACGACCAGGTACCTCCTGGGTCACCACACCTGACGTACACACGACCAGGTACCTCCTGGGTCACCACACCTGACGTACACACGACCAGATACCTCCAGGGTCACCACACCTGACGTACACACTACCAGGTACCTCCTGGGTCACCACACCTGACGTACACAAGACCAGGTACCTCCTGGGTCACCACACCTGACGTACACACGACCAGGTACCTCCTGGGTCACCACACCTGACGTACACAAGACCAGGTACCTCCTGGGTCACCACACCTGACGTACACACGACCAGATACCTCCTGGGTCACCACACCTGACGTACACACGACCAGGTACCTCCTGGGTCACCACACCTGACGTACACAAGACCAGGTACCTCCTGGGTCACCACACCTGACGTACACACGACCTGGTACCTCCAGGGTCACCACACCTGACGTACACAAGACCTGGTACCTCCTGGGTCACCACACCTGACGTACACACGACCAGATACCTCCTGGGTGACCACACCTGACGTACACAAGACCAGGTACCTCCTGGGTCACCACACCTGACGTACACAAGACCAGATACCTCCTGGGTGACCACACCTGACGTACACAAGACCAGGTACCTCCTGGGTCACCACACCTGACGTACACACGACCTGGTACCTCCTGGGTCACCACACCTGACGTACACGACCAGGTACCTCCTGGGTCACCACACCTGACGTACACACGACCTGGTACCTCCTGGGTCACCACACCTGACGTACACACGACCTGGTACCTCCTTGGTCACCACACCTGACGTACACAAGACCAGGTACCTCCTGGGTCACCACACCTGACGTACACACGACCAGGTACCTCCTGGGTCACCACACCTGACGTACACACGACCAGGTACCTCCTGGGTCACCACACCTGACGTACACACGACCAGGTACCTCCTGGGTCACCACACCTGACGTACACACGACCAGGTACCTCCTGGGTCACCACACCTGACGTACACAAGACCAAGGTACCTCCTGGGTCACCACACCTGGTGTGTAGGTCTGGCTTGCCTCTCCCTCACACACACTGTTGGTATAACTTCTGGACATATTGTTTTCGATCCGGGACATATGTTCGTTCATTCTCGCCATTCTGGGCCACAATGGCGATCGCCACTCTGGGCCACAATAGCGAAGTCTCCATTTTCGAAATGTGAGGCCAGACAGACACACCTCCATCAGTGCCCTTCCTCACATGATGGCATGCAGATCCCAGGGGGCGTCACATGGTGCGCAGATCCCAGGGGGCGTCACATGGTGCGCAGGTCACAGGGGGCGTCACATGGTGCGCAGATCACAGGGGGCGTCACATGGTGCGCAGGTCACAGGGGGCGTCACATGGTGCGCAGGTCACAGGGGGCGTCACATGGTGCGCAGGTCACAGGGGGCGTCACATGGTGCGCAGATCACAGGGGGCGTCACATGGTGCGCAGATCACAGGGGGCGTCACATGGTGCGCAGGTCACAGGGGGCGTCACATGGTGCGCAGATCACAGGGGGCGTCACATGGTGCGCAGATCACAGGGGGCGTCACATGGTGCGCAGATCACAGGGGGCGTCACATGGTGCGCAGGTCACAGGGGGCGTCACATGGTGCGCAGATCACGGGGGGCGTCACATGGTGCGCAGGTCACAGGGGTCGTCACATGGTGCGCAGGTCACAGGGGGCGTCACATGGTGCGCAGATCACAGGGGGCGTCACATAGTGACGTCAACCTGGTTCTGATCACCACACATTGTACAGAGGTTTATGGATCCAGGTTCCAGCATCTCCAGGTCGCTCCTAGCCCTTCTCCTAGCACTACTCCTCTCCTCCTAGCACTACACCCTCACTCCTAGCTCTCTCTCTCTCTCTCCTAGCACTACACCCTCACTCCTAGCTCTTTCTCTCTCTCTCTCTCTCTTAGCACTACACCCTCACTCCTAGCTCTCTCTCTCTCTCCTAGCACTACACCCTCATTCCTAGCTCTCTCTCTCTCCTAGCTCCATATCCCCCCTCGACATGTACGAGTAATTGAGAAGCGTCGTCAAGGGGTTATTTCCCGTGCCCGCCACGAGGGTTTCCGGGCCACGGTAATGACTGCACTTACACGAATAATGTACGAGACCAGCCATCGATCAGGCCGGATACCACCGTGCAGGACACAAGTGCGCTCCCCTCCCACGCCACAACCACCGTGCAGGACACAAGTGCGCTCCCCTCCCACGCCACAACCACCGTGCAGGACACAAGTGCGCTCCCCTCCCACGCCACAACCACCGTGCAGGACACAAGTACGCTCCCCTCCCACGCCACAACCACCGTGCAGGACACAAGTGCGCTCCCCTCCCACGCCACAACCACCGTGCAGGACACAAGTGCGCTCCCCTCCCACGCCACAACCACCGTGCAGGACACAAGTGTGCTCCCCTCCCACGCCACAACCACCGTGCAGGACACAAGTGCGCTCCCCTCCCACGCCACAACCACCGTGCAGGACACAAGTGCGCTCCCCTCCCACGCCACAACCACCGTGCAGGACACAAGTGCGCTCCCCTCCCACGCCACAACCACCGTGCAGGACACAAGTGCGCTCCCCTCCCACGCCACAACCACCGTGCAGGACACAAGTGCGCTCCCCTCCCACGCCACAACCACCGTGCAGGACACAAGTGCGCTCCCCTCCCACGCCACAACCACCGTGCAGGACACAAGTGTGCTCCCCTCCCACGCCACAACCACCGTGCAGGACACAAGTGTGCTCCCCTCCCACGCCACAACCACCGTGCAGGACACAAGTGCGCTCCCCTCCCACGCCACAACCACCGTGCAGGACACAAGTGCGCTCCCCTCCCACGCCACAACCACCGTGCAGGACACAAGTGCGCTCCCCTCCCACGCCACAACCACCGTGCAGGACACAAGTGCGCTCCCCTCCCACGCCACAACCACCGTGCAGGACACAAGTGTGCTCCCCTCCCACGCCACAACCACCGTGCAGGACACAAGTGTGCTCCCCTCCCACGCCACAACCACCGTGCAGGACACAAGTGCGCTCCCCTCCCACGCCACAACCACCGTGCAGGACACAAGTGTGCTCCCCTCCCACGCCACAACCACCGTGCAGGACACAAGTGTGCTCCCCTCCCACGCCACAACCACCGTGCAGGACACAAGTGCGCTCCCCTCCCACGCCACAACCACCGTGCAGGACACAAGTGCGCTCCCCTCCCACGCCACAACCACCGTGCAGGACACAAGTGTGCTCCCCTCCCACGCCACAACCACCGTGCAGGACACAAGTGTGCTCCCCTCCCACGCCACAACCACCGTGCAGGACACAAGTGCGCTCCCCTCCCACGCCACAACCACCGTGCAGGACACAAGTGTGCTCCCCTCCCACGCCACAACCACCGTGCAGGACACAAGTGCGCTCCCCTCCCACGCCACAACCACCGTGCAGGACACAAGTGTGCTCCCCTCCCACGCCACAACCACCGTGCAGGACACAAGTGTGCTCCCCTCCCACGCCACAACCACCGTGCAGGACACAAGTGCGCTCCCCTCCCACGCCACAACCACCGTGCAGGACACAAGTGTGCTCCCCTCCCACGCCACAACCACCGTGCAGGACACAAGTGTGCTCCCCTCCCACGCCACAACCACCGTGCAGGACACAAGTGTGCTCCCCTCCCACGCCACAACCACCGTGCAGGACACAAGTGTGCTCCCCTCCCACGCCACAACCACCGTGCAGGACACAAGTGTGCTCCCCTCCCACGCCACAACCACCGTGCAGGACACAAGTGCGCTCCCCTCCCACGCCACAACCACCGTGCAGGACACAAGTGTGCTCCCCTCCCACGCCACAACCACCGTGCAGGACACAAGTGTGCTCCCCTCCCACGCCACAACCACCGTGCAGGACACAAGTGTGCTCCCCTCCCACGCCACAACCACCGTGCAGGACACAAGTGTGCTCCCCTCCCACGCCACAACCACCGTGCAGGACACAAGTGCGCTCCCCTCCCACGCCACAACCACCGTGCAGGACACAAGTGTGCTCCCCTCCCACGCCACAACCACCGTGCAGGACACAAGTGTGCTCCCCTCCCACGCCACAACCACCGTGCAGGACACAAGTGCGCTCCCCTCCCACGCCACAACCACCGTGCAGGACACAAGTGTGCTCCCCTCCCACGCCACAACCACCGTGCAGGACACAAGTGCGCTCCCCTCCCACGCCACAACCACCGTGCAGGACACAAGTGTGCTCCCCTCCCACGCCACAACCACCGTGCAGGACACAAGTGCGCTCCCCTCCCACGCCACAACCACCGTGCAGGACACAAGTGTGCTCCCCTCCCACGCCACAACCACCGTGCAGGACACAAGTGCGCTCCCCTCCCACGCCACAACCACCGTGCAGGACACAAGTGTGCTCCCCTCCCACGCCACAACCAAAGTGCAGGACACAAGTGTGCTCCCCTCCCACGCCACAACCACCGTGCAGGACACAAGTGTGCTCCCCTCCCACGCCACAACCACCGTGCAGGACACAAGTGTGCTCCCCTCCCACGCCCACAAGTGTGCTCCCCTCCCACGCCACAACCACCGTGCAGGACACAAGTGTGCTCCCCTCCCACGCCACAACCACCGTGCAGGACACAAGTGTGCTCCCCTCCCACGCCACAACCACCGTGCAGGACACAAGTGTGCTCCCCTCCCACGCCACAACCACCGTGCAGGACACAAGTGTGCCCCCCTCCCACGCCACAACCACCGTGCAGGACACAAGTGCGCTCCCCTCCCACGCCACAACCACCGTGCAGGACACAAGTGCGCTCCCCTCCCACGCCACAACCACCGTGCAGCGGGACCTCCAGCCCTCCATGTTGGGACACTAGCACAGCGGGACCCCCAGCCCCCCATGTTGGGACACTAGCACAGCGGAAACTCCAGACCTCCATGTTGGGACACTAGCACAGCGGGACCCCCAGCCCTACATGTTGGGACACTAGCACAGCGGGACCTCCAGACCTCCATGTTGGGACACTAGCATAGCGGGACCTCCAGCCTTCCATGTTGGGACACTAGCAAAGCGGGACCTCCGGCCCTCCATGTTGGGACACTAGCATAGCGGGACCTCCAGCCCTCCATGTTGGGACACTAGCATAGCGGGACCTCCAGCCCCCCATGTTGGGACACTAGCACAGCGGGACCTCCAGCCCTCCATGTTGGGACACTAGCACAGCGGGACCTCCAGCCCTCCATGTTGGGACACTAGCACAGCGGGACCTCCAGCCCTCCATGTTGGGACACTAGCACAGCGGGACCTCCAGCCCTCCATGTTGGGACACTAGCATAGCGGGACCTCCAGCCCTCCATGTTGGGACACTAGCACAGCGGGACCTCCAGCCCTCCATGTTGGGACACTAGCATAGCGGGACCTCCAGCCCTCCATGTTGGGACACTAGCATAGCGGGATCTCCAGCCCTCCATGTTGGGACACTAGCACAGCGGGACCTCCAGCCCTCCATGTTGGGACACTAGCACAGCGGGACCTCCAGCCCTCCATGTTGGGACACTAGCACAGCGGGACCTCCAGACCTCCATGTTGGGACACTATCACAGCGGGACCCCCAGCCCTCCATGTTGGGACACTAGCATAGCGGGACCTCCAGCCCTCCATGTTGGGACACTAACACAGCGGGACCTCCAGCCCTCCATGTTGGGACACTAGCATAGCGGGACCTCCAGCCCCCATGTTGGGACACTAGCACAGCGGGACCTCCGGCCCTCCATGTTGGGACACTAGCATAGCGGGACCTCCAGACCTCCATGTTGGGACACTAGCACAGCGGGACCTCCAGACCTCTATGTTGGGACACTAGCACAGCGGGACCTCCAGCCCCCCATGTTGGGACACTAGCACAGCGGGACCTCCAGCCCCCCATGTTGGGACACGAGCACAGCGGGACCACCAGCCCTCCATGTTGGGACACTAGCACAGCGGGACCTCTAGCCCTCCATGTTGGGACACTAGCACAGCGGGACCTCCAGCCCCCCATGTTGGGACACTAGCACAGCGGGACCACCAGCCCCCCATGTTGGGACACTAGCACAGCGGGACCTCCAGCCCCCACGTCAGCGTCTCGGACCGTCGGCCACATAGCCGTGGCTTCGTGTCCATGATGGGCCCACGCCTGCACGGGGTCCTCCACCTGACCCGCACAGATGGCATCGCCCTGTAAGACCACAGCTGGCAGCTCCTGGATTATTACCCCCATGCCCAGGGTCATTACCCTCATGCCCAGGGTCATTACCCTCATGCCCAGGGTCATTACCCTCATGCCCAGGGTCATTACCCTCATACCCGGGGTCATTACCCTCATGCCCAGGGTCATTACCCTCATGCCCAGGGTCATTACCCTCATGCCCAGGGTCATTACCCTCATGCCCAGGGTCATTACCCTCATGCCCAGGGTCATTACCCTCATACCCGGGGTCATTACCCTCATGCCCAGGGTCATTACCCTCATGCCCAGGGTCATTACCCCATGCCCAGGGTCATTACCCTCATGCCCAGGGTCATTACCCTCGTGGCCAGGGTCATTACCCTTATGGCCAGGGTCATTACCCTCATGCCCAGGGTCATTACCCTCATGGCCAGGGTCATTACCCTCATGGCCAGGGTCATTACCCTCATGGCCAGGGTCATTACCCTCTTGCCCAGGGTCATTACCCTCATGGCCAGGGTCATTACCCTCATGGTCAGGGTCATTACCCTCATGGCCAGGGTCATTACCCTCTTGCCCAGGGTCATTACCCTCATGGCCAGAGTCATTACCCTCGTGGCCAGGGTCATTACCCTCATGGCCAGGGTCATTACCCTCATGGCCAGGGTCATTACCCTCATGGCCAGGGTCATTACCCTCATGGCCAGGGTCATTACCCTCATGGCCAGGGTCATTACCCTCATGGCCAGGGTCTACACAGTTTTTGATATTGTCTTCCCTACCATGAGGGGGTCTGGTTATCTGGCCTGGCTGTGTGGAGCTGCAGACCAAACCACATAACACGTGTGGTCATCCCCCCTCTATCACATTCCTCTCATCATGTTCATCTGAGGTGTGGTACAACCTGCCACCTCACTGTATGGTACTGCCTGCCACCTCACTGTATGGTACAACCTGCCACCTCACTGTATGGTACTGCCTGCCACCTCACTGTATGGTACTGCCTGCCACCTCACTGTATGGTACTGCCTGCCACCTCACTGTATGGTACAACCTGCCACCTCACTGTATGGTACAACGTGCCACCTCACTGTATGGTACTGCCTGCCACCTCACTGTATGGTACAACGTGCCACCTCACTGTATGGTACTGCCTGCCACCTCACTGTATGGTACTGCCTGCCACCTCACAGTATGGTACAACCTGCCACCTCACAGTATGGTACTGCCTGCCACCTCACTGTATGGTACTGCCTGCCACCTCACTGTATGGTACAACCTGCCACCTCACAGTATGGTACTGCCTGCCACCTCACTGTATGGTACTGCCTGCCACCTCACTGTATGGTACAACCTGCCACCTCACTGTATGGTACTGCCTGCCACCTCACTGTATGGTACTGCCTGCCACCTCACTGTATGGTACAACCTGCCACCTCACTGTATGGTACAACCTGCCACCTCACTGTATGGTACAACCTGCCACCTCACTGTATGGTACAACCTGCCACCTCACTGTATGGTACTGCCTGCCACCTCACTGTATGGTACTGCCTGCCACCTCACTGTATGGTACTGCCTGCCACCTCACTGTATGGTACTCCCTGCTACCTCACTGTATGGTACTGCCTGCCACCTCACTATGGTACAACCTGCCACCTCACTGTATGGTACAACCTGCCACCTCACTGTATGGTACTGCCTGCCACCTTACTGCATGACAGTGCATGGTACCTGGCTTCATGTTAAAAGGTTTGCCCTACAGCTACCACATCATGCAGGTACACGGTACATCTTCATCAAAGACGTCTCCAGGCAGACCCTTGTTATTCGTCAGGTTTCTGATGTTATGATCGTGTGTGTGTGTGTGTGTGTGTTGCCATGAGCCTCAACATCGTCTCTGTTCATGGCAGGTGTGGCCGTCGCCAGTGCAGGCCAGCCTGCCAGGCTGGTGTGGCGGTCGGGGATGCGCTACATGGTGGCCGGGGGCAGCTGGGAGATGTGGCCAGCCAACGACACCCCGTGTGGCCAGCCGCTCTGCCTGGGTGAGTACATGTAGTTAACCTCCAGGGTACAGTGCTGTACCTTACAGGGTGTGGTGCTGTACCATACAGGGTGTGGTACTGTACCATACAGGGTCCAGGGTGTGGGCCAGTACGTTATCTGTACCATACAGAACCAGACGCATTATAACAAGATGGTAAACTCACATCGTGAGAACACACGTCTGGAGGTAAGGGTAGGTGTGCACGAGCAGAGGGTAGGAGAACCAGTGTGGGGAACCTGTGGACACGGAGGGTTGTTGCTAAGGGTCATGAGGGATGTCGTAAGAGAGAAAGAGAGAGAGAGAGAGAGAGAGAGAGAGAGAGAGAGAGAGAGAGAGAGAGAGAGAGAGAGAGAGGTGAGGGAGGAGGGAGGGAGAAAGAGAAAGAGGACCTTAGAGCTATGAGATATGTCGTCTTGTAGTATGGACAGACATTCACTGTAGTGGAAGGGGTTCAGAAGATACAAAATCCTACGAAGGAAGAGTGGTTCAGAAAATCCTACGAAGGAAGAGTGGTTCAGAAAATCCTACGAAGGAAGGAAGGTAAAGAAGTCATTGAAAAGCCAATGAAGAAGTCTGATGCATCTTTTCTAAGGTGTTGTTGAGTTAGGGGAAAGGACTTCACACGAATGCTAAATCTATTTACAGCAGTAGATAAAAGAGGGGCAGGAGGAGCAGTAAATCGACAGTTGTGCTGTTGGAGGGAAGGACTAAAACACACACACACACACACACACACACACACACACATACACAATCTGTTGACTGTATCGACCAGGGATGTGCTGAAGGAGCTTCCTCAGCAGCTGATGAAGAGGGGGAGAATGTGATGACTGGTGGTGAAAAAAAAATAAATATGATGGCCACTATCGGATGTGAAGTACTCACGGGAGTATATGGGATAGTTGAGAACAGGTTTGGAAAAGCAGAGAGAGAGAGAGAGAGAGAGAGAGCGAGAGCATACAGAACCGTTGCTTGCTTGCTCAAAGAGAAGTTATATAGTGTGAGGCACAGAGTCTGGCAATCAACACCAAATGACCTATATGAAAGGCGAGTGGCGGCAAAATTTGAAAGATTCTTGGAACGAGAAGTCGATACACGTAAATCACAATCTTCTTTTTTTAAAGATCATACAACAGTGAAGGAAGGAAGGGGAAAATAAATAGATAATGCTTATTAGGAAAATTCCTGCAGGCTATAGGAGTGCCAGATGCAATTATGGTGGTAATAAAAAGGAAAAGAAGCTGTGTTTATCATGAAATCGTGAGGGGTTTAACCTGGAAATTGGAAGGAGCCATCATGTTAACCACAAGTTTGCCCCGATGGTGGATGAAGACATTAGAAGAACAGAGATGAGACAAGAAATAATGAGACATGATTGTGGAAACTACGCATTCCTCTGCAGTTTCTGTGGTGACATAGATTGGTCAACGGAGTCCAGTAGCTTAGCAACAGGACTTTGAGGTCTTCTGTGAAGTTTCCAGTGAAGGAGTAGAGGCGAGGATACTTCAGACTTCATGTACAGAGAGAAGGGCAAGTGAGGGTAGAGGAAGCTTAGTGAAAAAGACATCAAAATGCAAAGGAGCATCGAGATGTGCAGTGACGAAGATATAAACAGCACTCCAACCAACCAGCATTTGCAAAGGTACAAAAGAGCAGATGAGAGGAACAAAGAAACTCCAGCAAAAACATTGTGGACAAGGCAGGAGAAAAGCCAAGACTTATCCATAAATTTCCCAGGAGTCAAATGTCAGTTAAGTAGTTAATCAAGCCAAGAGAATGAGAGGGAAGAATTGCGCAGGATGGTGTGTGAGGGTGTGTGAGGCACTGAACATCATGGTCAAGTGTTTTGGACAGTGGGAGAGACACTATAGCCTCAGCACCAGTGAGGTGGCATGGAGAAGAGGTCTTTGGAAATCAACGAGAGAACTAGAATGAATATCAATCCAATACGAAAAGGACTTGACCCACTGAAGGGTCGTAGTCCTAATGAAATGTCACCATATGTACCAAAGATGTGTGCAGATCCTCTGGGCAAACCACTTGAAGGACTGTTCAAAATGTCACTGGAGAGAGGTCAAATGCCAAGGGAACGGTAAAGAACAATCGGCATAACTTTATATAAAAAGGAGACGAGGAAGAGACGCTGAACTATAGATGGGTCTCACTATCGGATGTGCTGTGTAAGGTTCTGGGAAATGTTATCAGAAGATATGTGAATGACTTTCCACGGAGGAGAAATGACCTGAAGTGAGATACAGCACAGTTTTAGGGGAAGGAGGTCAGGTGGACCAAACCTCTTAGATTTCTACGAGAGAGTGAGGTCTGTCCCTGACAAAAAGGTTGGGGCTGGGTGGGTTGTTTGTATGGGAATTCCCTGAAAGCATTTGACACTGTACCGCATGGGAGGGTGATTAAGAAGCATAGATCATCATCATAGTGGGAGGAAGTAGATCTCGCATGTCCGAGGAGTCGTCTCCAGATGGGTCGAGGTGACCAGTGGAGTGCCATAGGGATCGGTTTGGGGACCATTGATCTCTTGATCTATAAACTTTGCTGGAGGTTTGGACTTCGTTATGAATATGTCTGCAGGTTGGACAGAGGTCACGAGGGAAGTGAAAAGCGAGGAGGATTGCATTATCAGACTCTACGTGGTTGATGAAATTCGACGCGAGCAGATGTGATGTGGATGGGACACAGTGAATAGAACCCTCAATATGATTGTGGTTTAGCAGTACATACGCTATATTCCACCATTGGGAAAATAGTTAAGGAGACTAACTTGTCAGGTAGCAAATATTAGAATAGCTTTTAAGTATATAGATAAGGAAATATTGAGCTAGTTGTTCACATGTAACAAAGTTAGAAGTATAATATGCTTCTCAGCTTTGGTTGGTCACCGCCCTTAAAGAAGCACAAAGAGCTGATAGAGAAGGTCCAGAGAAGAGCAACAAAGATAATGTCAGATTAACAGAGCTGACTTAAAGGGATAGGCTTCAAATTTGCCCACTTTGGAAGACAGAAGAGTAAGGGATGACTTGATTACATCCTTGTTGATTTTTTAAGCAGCTCTTCGAGAGGTGTGAGGATAGAACAGCCAAATGACATGAAACTGATACACACTAAAACGGTTTTGAAAATGTATTTTTTAGTAAAACACAGTGGCTGAAGACATAGTGAATGCAGACACCAGATGTAGTTTTCAGAAATTGTACGATTGTAGAAAGTGTTCACGAAATGGAACCCCACCAGTGTACAACTCCCTCCTGTATAGCACATATAGGTAATTACACACACACACACACACACACACACACACACACACCACACACACACACTTAGCCAATAATTCATACTTGTATATACATACATACTGTATACATTCTTATTACACCTGTATACATGCATACATGAATACATATATTGTTGGCTCCACGAAAACCGTGTTCATCTTACTGAATACCCACAGAATGCATTGGTTTACCTCACAACCACAAAATACATGAGTTTACCACCTCAGCCACGGAATACATGGGTTTACCATCTCAACCACAGACTACGTTGGTTTACCATCTCACACCCGCGATATGCACGGGTTTACAATCACACAACCCCATAATACGTGGTAAACCATCTCACAACCGCAGGATAAATGGATCTTCCTTCTCACAACCGCGAGATAAATGAGTTTACCATCTCACAACCACGTAATGCATGGGCTTATCTCACAACCGCGGGATACGCGGGTTTACCATCTCAACCGCGGAATACATGGGTTTACCATCTCAACCGCGGAATACATGGGTTTACCATCTCAACCGCGGAATACATGGGTTTACCGACCTTACAACTACGCAAAAGACATGGTTTACCGTCTCACAAACACGTAATACATGGGTTTATCATCGCACAACCACGGAATACATAGGTTTACCATCTCGCTACCACGGAATGCATGGGTTTACAGTGTCACATCTACATAATAGGTTTAACTTCTCGCAACTACGAAATGCATAGGTTTTAGAATGGCACAACTACGTAATAAATGGGTTTATAATGTCACAACTACGTAATGAATGGGTTTACCTTCTCACAACCACGGAATGCATTGGTTTACCATCTCACATCCAAGTAATACATGGGTTTTGCATCTCATATCTACATAATACATAGGTTTACCATCCCTTAACCACGTCATACATAGGTTTAACATCTAACTATAGACTATACAAAGAATTGTAATATTAATATTAGTGAAGGTCTATATAAATTGGATAGCCTTATTGTACATAAAATTTGTAAACAGTTCCCCTTCTTGCCCAAATATTGAATTCCATGATACGCTTGTTGCCAGACTCGAACGCACCTGACCTACATTGGGGTAGTCCCTTGTTTACCAAATGGCGTCCTAGCTACGTCTCTTCGTTGTATATTAACTGACTGTTCTATTTCTCTCTTGTGTCTCCCCTGATGATGTGATTCTTACACGAAAGTGCACTTGGGAACTTGTCATGATTCATTTTCCCCGTGGACTCATAGGAATATGATTGTTTTTTTTTTCCAATATATATATATATATATATATATATATATATATATATATATATATATATATATATAATATGTTGATGTTGGGGTTACAGGGCCAAGAGAGTGCTGCAGCTGGTGATGGAGAGGTGAGTATTGCAGGCTAATTTACCTCTTGAAAAGCCCTTATGAGGCCACTCACCAGGTTCCTTTATACAAGTCATATGAGGCGGGCAGCAAGTGGGTAATTGCTCCCTCCTGACCCCTCCCTCCCTCCCTCCCTCACAGTCCCTCCTCCTGCACAACAAATACTCCCTCCTCAATATCCAATAAATTGATCCCTGTTCCCCCTTGCGATGGACCAAATACAATATCACTTATGTATAGGCTTCTGTAGCTTCAGGCTGCGCCACAATCAGTAGCAGGGAAAGGATGGTGCCCTAATATATATATATATATATATATATATATATATATATATATATATATATATATATATATATATATAAAGGGGACGGGAGCGTGGGGCTAGAAACCCTCCCCTCCTTGTATTTTAACTTTCTCAAAGGGGAAACAGAAGAAGGAGTCACGCGGGGAGTGTTCATCCTCCTCCAAGGCTCAGATTGGGGTGTCTAACTGTGTGTGGATATAACCAAGATGAGAAAAAAGGAGAGATAGGTAGTATGTTTGAGGAAAGGAATCTGGATGTTTTGGCTCTGAGTGAAACGAAGCTCAAGGGTAAAGGGGAAGAGTGGCTTGGGAGTGTTTTGGGAGTAAAGTCAGGGGTTAGTGAGAGGACAAGAGCAAGGGAAGGAGTAGCACTACTCCTGAAACAGGAGTGGTGGAAGTATGTGTTAGGGTATACGAAAATAGACTCTAGATTGATATGGGTAAAACTGAAAGTGGATGGAGAGAGATGGGTGATTATTGGTGCACGAGAAGAAAGATCATGAGAGGCAAGTGTTTTGGGAGCAGCTGAATGAGTGTGTTAGTAGATTTAATGCACGAGACCGGGTTACAGTGATAGGTGATTTGAATGCAAAGGTGAGTAATGTGGCAGTTGAGGGAATAATTGGTGAACATGGGGTGTTCAGTGTTGTAAATGGAAATGGTGAAGAGCTTGTAGATTTATGTGCTGAAAAAGGACTAGTGATTGGGAATACCTGGTTTAAAAAGCGAGATATACGTAAGTATACGTATGTAAGTAGGAGAGATGGCCAGAGAACCTTATTGGATTACGTGTTGATTGATAGGCGCGCGAAAGAGAGACTTTGGGATGTAAATGTGCTGAGAGGTGCAACTGGAAGGATGTCTGATGTTGGGGTGAAGAGAGTGGTGAGAGTAAGTGAGCTTGGGAAGGAGACTTATGTGAGGAAGTACCAGGAGAGATTGGGTGCAGAATGGAAAAAGGTGAGAACAAAGGACGTAAGGGGAGTGGGGGAGGGATGGGATGTATTTAGAGAAGCAGTGATGGCTTGTGCAAAAGATGCTTGTGGCATGAGAAGCATGGGAGGCGGGCAGGTTAGAAAGGATAGCGAGTGGTGGGATGAAGAAGCAAGATTATTAGTGAAAGAGAAGAGAGAGGCATTTGGACGATTTTTGCAGGGAAACAATGCAAATGACTGGGAGATATATAAAAGAACGAGGCAGGAGGTCAAGAGAAAGGTGCAAGAGGTGAAAAAGAGGGCAAATGAGAGTTGGGGTGAGAATCATTAAATTTTAGTGAGAATAAAATGATGTTTTGGAAGGAGGTAAATAAAGTGCTTAAGACAAGGGAGCAAATGGGAACATCAGTGAAAGGGGCTAATGGGGAGGTAATAACAAGTAGTGGTAAAGAGAGAGGGAGATGGAGTATTTTGAAGGTGTGTTGAATGTGTTTGATGACAGAGTTACATATATAGTGTTTTGGTCGAGGTAGTTTGCAAAGTGAGAGGTTAGGGAGAATGATTTTGTAAACAGAGAAGAGGTAGTAAAAGCTTTGCGGAAGATGAAAGCCGGCAAGGCAGCGGGTTTGGATGGTATTGCAGTGGAATTTATTAAAAAAGGGGTGACTGTATTGTTGACTGGTTGGTAAGGTTAAGCAATGTATGTATGACTCATGGTGAGGTGCCTGAGGATTGGCGGAATGCGTGCATAGTGCCATTGTACAAAGGCAAAGGGGATAAGAGTGAGTGCTCAAATTACAGAGGTATAAGTTTGTTGAGTATTCCTGGTAAATTATATGGGAGGGTATTGATTGAGATAGCGATAGGGATATTGATTGAGATAGGGAGAAAAAATACCTCCCACGTATTCCCTGCGTGTCGTAGAAGGCGACTAAAAGGAAAGGGAGCGGGGGGCTGGAAATCCTCCCCTCTCAATTTTTTTTTTTTTTTTTTTTTTTTAATTTTCCAAAAGAAGGAACAGAGAAGGGGACCAGGTGAGGATATTCCCTCAGTGGCCCAGTTCTCTGTTCTTAACGCTACCTCGCTAACGCGGGAAATGGCGAATAGTTTGAAAAAAAAAATATATATTAATTGGATTTAGAGAGAGAGAGAGAGAGAGAGGGTGTGAGGTCAATGGTTGTTGTTTACATTGCAGGTATGAACGCCCCAGAGGACCTGATGGCCCTCATCCCTGACCACTGGCTCAGGTTCCCTCAGCCCTCACCAATACTACACATCATCCTCGGGGTCGTCTTCACCATCCTGACCCTGGTGGCCTTCGTGGGCAACCTGGCTGTCATCATCCTCTACTGCAGGTAATATTGACCACATCATCCTCTGCTGCAGGTAATATTGACCACATCCTCCTCTGTGCAGGTAATATTGACCACATCCTCCTCTGTGCAGGAAGTATTGACCACATCCTCCTCTACTGCAAGTAGTATTGACCACATCATCCTGTACTGCAGGTAGTACTGACCACATCCTCTACTGCAGGTAGTATTGATCACATCATCCTCTACTGTACGTATTTTTGACCACATCATCCTCTACTGCAGGTAGTATTGACCACATCTTCTACTGCAGGTAGTATTGATCACATCATCCTCTAATGTAGGTAGTATTGACCAATGCAGATAGTATTGACCATATCACCCTCTACTGCAGGTGGTATTGACCACATCATCCTCTACTGCAGTTAGTATTGACCACATCACCCTCTACTGCAGTTAGTATTGATCACCACCCTTTACTACAGGCAGTATTGACCACATCATCCTCTACTGCAGATAGTATTGACCACATCCTCTGCTGCAGGTAGTATTGATCACATCATCCTCTACTGCAGTTAGTATTGACCACAGCGCCCTCTACTGCAGTTAGTATTGATCACATCGAACTTTACTATAGGCAGTATTGACCACATCATCCTTTACTGTAGGTAGTATTGACTACATCATCCTCTACTGCAGGTAGTATTGACCACATCATCCTCTACTGTCGATAGTATTGACCACATCCTCTGCTGCAGGTAGTATTGACCACATCATCCTTTACTGCAGGTAGTATTGACCACATCACCCTCTACTGCAGGTAGTATTGACCACACTTCCTATTATATCTAACCTCGTAGCGTTAGTGTTACAGTAGTCCATGCTGTAGTTGTTAGGTATTGTAGTGGTAGTTGATGTTATAGTGGTGGTAGTTGATGTTATAGTGGTGGTAGTTGATGTATAGATGGTAGTTGATGTCATGGTAGTAGTAGTTGATGTTAGAGTGGTGTCTCTTGGTGCTGTAGCAGTGTTATTAATGTAATAGTGGTGGTAGTTGATGTTATAGTTGTGTTAGTTGGTGATGTAGCAGTATTGTTGATGTTGTAGTGGTGGTAGCAGTGGTAGTTAATAGTATAGTGGTGGTAGTTTCTTTTTTTCTACATTAGAGGCTGCAGTCACGGACAACAGTCCACATCAAAGCCAGGCCTTAATTGAAATACAGAGAGCATTCTGAAAGGGAAAAAGAAAAGATAAGGAAAAGTACTTACGAATTTCAGAGGACGTGAAACACCTGTCTTCTATGATTCTCCAGGTCATAGTTCTTGGGAAAGACATGAGAGGATAGAGAGTTCCAGAGCTTCGAGGTGTAGGGCAAGAAACATTTATCAAAATGGCCTACCCATGGGTTGCCAACGGCAATACAGTAATCATGTGACGCAGTAGCTTCCCGAATCTTGCATGGTCTAGGTAGTGGTGGGGGGCACACAAGCAGCCAGCTCTCGGGAGCAAAAACCAAAGTAATACCTACAGAAGAGGGAAAGTGAACCAACATAGCGGCGTAGGGCAAGGGGGTCAAGTTTGGAAGTTAGCCTGGGACAGTTTATAAGGCGGACTGCTATTAAGTAAGGATGCTGAGCTAGAACCACCCTGTTCAGAAGAAAAACAGATTTCGACATCTAAACAGGACAGCCAGTTTCTTAGAGGCAGACTTAGCTATTCCCGTAACATCGGGTTTCCAAGAAAGAGTGGATGTTACAGTAATACCAAGTACGTACATCGAGTTAAGACTTAGAATTGCAGAACCAGTAAAGGAGAGACGAGAGTTTAGAAGTGTGCGATAAGATGGGTAGAAATTGGGTCTTAAAGACATTAAAGTTAAGATTTTTTTCTACCTCAATGAGATATCCTGTCCAAGTCTGAGTTTATTGAGGAAGCTGTGTCAAGACGAGATGCAGTTCGAGTTAGAGAAGAAGGAGCAGAAATTGAAGGATGTAGATGAATGCAGTGAGTTGAGTCGTCAGCGTATGAGTACATTTGGTTATTTGTGGAAGAGGAGGTAAGCGTTGATAAAAAAAAGGAAATAGTGTAGGGGACAGGACAGAACCTTGCGAGACACCGCAAAGGAGGGAAGATGTTGATCCATCAACAACCACAGAGATAAATCTGCTGGAGTGGAAGCTGGACATATGAGGAGCAAACTGAGGGAGGAAAGCCAGAAGATGGAAGCTTAGAGATGAGACCCCGGTCCCACACCCTGTCAGAAGCTTTGCATATGTCAAGGGGAACTACACATGACTCCCCCAAATCCTTCAGGGATGATGACCAGGCATTAGTAAGATAGGAAGGAATATCATTACCGGATCTTGCTTTCAGGAAGCCATGTTGGTGACCAAAGAGAAGACTGTGTCATTCAAGATGATTAAGGATATGGGAGTTGAGGAGGGATTCAAAGACTTTGGAAATGGTGAAATGTCAAAGCAACAGTACGGTAGTTACAAGGGTCTATGGTTGGGATGTATCATCGCATGTTTCCAAGAAGAAGGAAAAGTTTTGGTTTGTACACAGACACGGAATAGACGAGCAAGCACAGGTGCAAGTTCAGTTTATGAAGTGGTGGTCCTCTGAATGATGTATAATGCTATCATGATCCTCTAAATGATTTTATAATTCCACCTCGAACGATGGTCTCCATAAGTTGTCCAACAGCAGACGCGGAGCTAATAGGACGATTTCCGGGCAGTGACGTATTACATTTTTGGATGATCGATGCTACATTGGCCAACTTCCACTCATCTGGAACTTTGTCTGCTGCAAGTGACTTATTAGAAAGGGCAGTTAGGGGGACCTAACTACCTCATTTCTCGCCTCTTTCAGTGTTCTAGGATAAACTAATAAGGGTTGCCATTAACTTATCAGGGCCTGCCATTAACATATCAGAGCCTGCCATTAACTTATCAGGGCCTGCCATTAACTTAACAGGGCCTGCCATTAACTTATCAGTGCCTGCCATTAACTTATCAGGGCTTGCCATTAACTTATCAGAGCCTGCCATTAACTTATCAGAGCCTGCCATTAACTTATCAGGGTCTGCCATTAACTTATCAGGGCCTGCCATTACCTTACAGGGCCTGCCATATACTTATCAGGGCCTGCCATTATTCTTATTTTCATCCCTATTCTTGTTGAAGATATGTTATCTACTTTTAGGTCAATATGTTGAAGAGGGTTGTCCCTCTTATCTATGATACAGGATTCGGGACATGGGTCGTGTCTTCGATCGTAAATACAGATGCCAAAAAGCCATTTGATTTAACATTTTGAACCATGACTTTGTTGGAACAAGTCAATGTTTCCCATAATTACTGTGTCTGTTGACTGGGTAATGACTCTCTTGCTTCTAACATAGATGTAGAACACTGTTATTAAGAGCAAAGCACTTCATATTTAACGTGTTTACTCTGTCATAATAACTAAATCTCTTACTTCATATTTGACGTGTTTACTCTGTCATAAATAACTAACTCTCTTACTTTATGCAAGTTTGTATAAGTTACATTATAATGTTGGTTATTGGATTCTCTGAGAGTTTTATCAGATATTGTTTTAGATATCAAGTACTTCCTTATTTCCCCGTTGCACCACTTTGGCTTCATTGTAGAAATAGACTATTACTAGTAGTATTTGGCACGTAGGTTCCCTGTGCTGCTTTGAAGGTTTTCCTGGAGCTTTTCCAAGCTACGTTCATGTCATTTTCAGTGGCTATATCATCCCAGGTTTGCATATCAAGTGCAATACGAACACCATTTAAATTTTGCTCGTTTAAAGTCTGTTTTTTTTTATATCTTTCTTTCGCGACTGCTATGTTGACAGGCGACGAGATTCGGATATGGCGATCGTGTTGTGTTTTCCTTCTGTCGCTGTTCTCAACGAGACGCTATTACGTCCACTCCCAGCGTCAACCTGGGATGTTTTAAGACGAAACTGAGACGTTGTGTTGGAAGATACATACGTAGGGGGGACGTGTCCCCCTGGTGTGAGAAGATGTATTAATTAATCCTGTCAGACGGTGATGGCTCGTGTTGTGGTAGTGGTGTTATAGTAGTGGTAGCTAGTGTATGGTAGTGGTAGCTGATGTTATAGTAGTGGTAGCTGGTGTTATAGTAGTGGTAGCTGGTGTTATAGTAGTGGTAGCTGGTGTTATAGTAGTGGTAGCTGGTGTTATAGTAGTGGTAGCTGGTGTTATAGTAGTGGTAGCTGGTGTTATAGTAGTGGTAGCTGGTGTTATAGTAGTGGTAGCTGGTGTTATAGAAGTGGAAGCAGATGTTATAGTAGTGGACGTTGATGTTGATAGTGGTGGTAGTTGATGTTGTAGTCGTAATATTTGATATAGTCATGGTAGTTGATGTTGTAGTCATGGTGAATTGATGTTACAGAAGTGCAAGCGGATGTTGTAGTGGTGGTAGCGGATGTTATGATAGTAGTGGTAGTTGATGTTACGATAGTAGTGGTTCTGTCTTCGTGTGTACCCCAGATAAGGCTGGCCACTTCTGTCTCTGTCAGGTACAAACTTTCTCTCGGTTTTCTCTCTCACGTACAAACTATCTTTCGGTGTCTCCGGCAGGTACATACTAACCTCTGGCTGTCTCCTGCAGGTACATACTAACCTCTGGCTGTCTCCTGCAGGTACATACTAACCTCTGGCTGTCTCCTGCAGGTAAATACTAACCTCTGGCTGTCTCCTGCAGGTACATACTAACCTCTGGCTGTCTCCTGCAGGTACATACTAACCTCTGGCTGTCTCCTGCAAGTACAAACTAATCTCTGGCTGTCTCCTGCAGGTACATACTAACCTCTGGCTGTCTCCTGCAAGTACAAACTAATCTCTGGCTGTCTTCTGCAAGTACAAACTAATCTCTGGCTGTCTCCTGCAAGTACAAACTAATCTCTGGCTGTCTCCTGCATGTACAAACTAACCTCTGGCTGTCTCCTGCATGTACAAACTAACCTCTGGCTGTCTCCTGCATGTACAAACTAACCTCTGGCTGTCTCCTGCAGGTACAAACTAACCTTTGGCTGTCTCCTGCAAGTATAAACTAACCTCTGGCTGTCTCCTGCAGTACAAACTAACCTCTGGCTGTCTCCTGCAGTACAAACTAACCTCTGGCTGTCTCCTGCAGTACAAACTAACCTCTGGCTGTCTCCTGCAAGTACAAACTAACCTCTGGCTATCTCCTGCAGGTACAAACTAACCTCTGGCTGTCTCCTGGAAGTACAAACTAATCTCTGGCTGTCTCCTGGAAGTACAAACTAATCTCTGGCTGTCTCCTTCATATACAAACTAACCTCTGGCTGTCTCCTGCAGGTATATACTAACCTCTGGCTGTCTCTTGCAGGTACATACTAGCCTCTGGCCATCTCCTGCAGGTACATACTAGCCTCTGGCCATCTCCTGCAGGTACATACTAGCCTCTGGCCATCTCCTGCAGGTACATACTAGCCTCTGGCCATCTCCTGCAGGTACATACTAGCCTCTGGCTGTCTCCTGCAGGTACATACTAGCCTCTGGCTGTCTCCTGCAGTACAAACTAACCTCTGGCTGTCTCCTGCAGGTACATACTAGCCTCTGGCTGTCTCCTGCAAGTACAAACTAACCTCTGGCTGTCTCCTGCAGGTACATACTAACCTGTGGCTGTCTTCTGCAGTACAAACTAACCTCTGGCTGTCTTCTGCAGGTACATACTAGCCTCTGGCTGTCTTCTGCAGGTACATACTAGCCTCTGGCTGTCTTCTGCAGGTACATACTAGCCTCTGGCTGTCTCCTGCAGGTACATGCTAACCTCTGACTGTCCCCTGCAGGTACAAACTAACCTCTGGCTGTCTCCTGCAGTACAAACTAACCTCTGGCTGTCTCCTGCAGTACAAACTAACCTCTGGCTGTCTCCTGCAGTACAAACTAACCTCTGGCTGTCTCCTGCAGGTACATACTAGCCTCTGGCTGTCTCCTGCAAGTACAAACTAACCTCTGGCTGTCTCCTGCAGGTACAAACTAACCTCTGGCTGTCTCCTGCAGGTACAAACTAACCTCTGGCTGTCTCCTGCAGGTACAAACTAACCTCTGGCTGTCTCCTGCAGGTACAAACTAACCTCTGGCTGTCCCCTGCAGGTACAAACTAACCTCTGGCTGTCTCCTGCAGGTACAAACTAACCTCTGGCTGTCCCCTGCAGGTACAAACTAACCTCTGGCTGTCCCCTGCAGGTACAAACTAACCTCTGGCTGTCCCCTGCAGGTACAAACTAACCTCTGGCTGTCCCCTGCAGGTACAAACTAACCTCTGGCTGTCCCCTGCAGGTACAAACTAACCTCTGGCTGTCCCCTGCAGGTACAGACTAACCTCTGGCTGTCCCCTGCAGGTACAGACTAACCTCTGGCTGTCCCCTGCAGGTACAAACTAACCTCTGGCTGTCCCCTGCAGGTACAAACTAATCTCTGGCTGTCTCCTGCAGGTACAAACTAACCTCTGGCTGTCTCCTGCAGGTACAAACTAACCTCTGGCTGTCCCCTGCAGGTACAAACTAACCTCTGGCTGTCCCCTGCAGATACAGACTAACCTCTGGCTGTCCCCTGCAGATACAGACTAATCTCTGGCTGTCTCCTGCAGGTACAAACTAATCTCTGGCTGTCTCCTGCAGGTACAAACTAATCTCTGGCTGTCCCCTGCAGGTACAAACTAATCTCTGGCTGTCTCCTGCAGGTACAAACTAACCTCTGGCTGTCTCCTGCAGGTACAAACTAACCTCTGGCTGTCTCCTGCAGGTACAAACTAACCTCTGGCTGTCTCCTGCAGGTACAAACTAACCTCTGGCTGTCTCCTGTAGGTACAAACTAACCTCTGGCTGTCTCCTGCAGGTACAAACTAACCTCTGACTGTCCCCTGCAGGTACAAACTAACCTCTGGCTGTCTCCTGCAGGTACAAACGGCTACAGAACGCCTCCAACCTGCTTGTGGTGAACCTGGCCGTGGCCGACCTCCTTATGATGTCCAAGGCTCCCATCTTCATCATCCACTCCTTCCTGCAGCGTCCTGCTACCGGCCGCCTGGGTAGGTAGGATGACAGGACACACCACCACCCTACCTGACCCAACCACACCACACCACACCACGCCACGTCACGCCACACCACACCACGCCACGCCACACCACACCATACCACACCACACCACACCACACCACGCCACGTCACACCACACCACACCACACGACACCACGCCACACCACACCACACCACGCCACACCACGCCACACCACACCACGCCACGTCACACCACACCACGTCACACCACACCACGTCACACCACACCACGCCACACCACACCACACCACACCACACCACGTCACGTCACGTCACGTCACACCACACCACACCACACCACACCACGGCCGCTTGGGTACGTAGGATGACATTTTGCTGCACGATCCTACAGTCACTCTCAAAGTCTATCCTTGCTTACCACTGTAGTGGCCTACCACTGGTTACCCCACTGATTATGATGATGTCATGATGATCTTTATTGTAGTGGTATTCTATACCCCTCATCCCCCCGTGCCACTGTTAAAGTATGGCCAGGTTTCGATCCATGTCACAGTGTGGGTAGAAACCCGCCCACTCTGCAGGACCTACTGACGTCCCACTGGATGTGTCAGTCAGCAGGATCTACTGACGTCCCACTGGATGTGTCAGTCAGCAGGATCTACTGACGTCCCACTGGATGTGTCAGTCAGCAGGACCTGCTGACGTCCCACTGGTTGTGTCAGTCAGCAGGATCTGCTGACGTCCCACTGGATGTGTCAGTCAGCAGGATCTACTGACGTCCCACTGGATGTGTCAGTCAGCAGGATCTACTGACGTCCCACTGGATGTGTCAGTCAGCAGGACCTACTGACGTCCCACTGGATGTGTCAGTCAGCAGGACCTACTGACGTCCCACTGGATGTGTCAGTCTGCAGGACCTACTGACGTCCCACTGGATGTGTCAGTCTGCAGGACCTACTGACGTCCCACTGGATGTGTCAGTCTGCAGGACCTATTGACGTCCCACTGGATGTGTCAGTCAGCAGAACCTATTGACGTCCCACTGGATGTGTCAGTCAGCAGGATCTACTGACGTCCCACTGGATGTGTCAGTCAGCAGGATCTACTGACGTCCCACTGGATGTGTCAGTCAGCAGGATCTACTGACGTCCCACTGGATGTATCAGTCAGCAGGATCTACTGACGTACCACTGGATGTGTCAGTCAGCAGGACCTACTGACGTCCCACTGGATGTGTCAGTCTGCAGGACCTACTGACGTCCCACTGGATGTATCAGTCAGCAGGACCTACTGACGTCCCACTGGATGTGTCAGTCAGCAGAATCTACTGACGTCCCACTGGATGTGTCAGTCAGCAGGATCTACTGACGTCCCACTGGATGTGTCAGTCAGCAGGACCTACTGACGTCCCACTGGATGTGTCAGTCAGCAGGACCTACTGACGTCCCACTGGATGTGTCACTCAGCAGGATCTACTGACGTCCCACTGGATGTGTCAGTCAGCAGGATCTGCTGACGTCCCACTGGATGTGTCAGTCAGCAGGACCTACTGACGTCCCACTGGATGTGTCAGTCAGCAGGACCTACTGACGTCCCACTGGATGTGTCAGTCTACAGATGTGGTTTATGAATGCCAATGTAATATTGGGCGAGTGTCAGCCTCGCCACATAAACTACACTGGACATACCTCCTGCACACTGAGCCGCCACCTCTCGCTCCACTTACAAGAAGGTGGAATCAAACATCATGAACAAAGGCGTGGACCGTGGCTAACCAGGGAGATTATAATGAATAACACCAAAATTATCACTAGTTACAGTGATCAGAGGAGACGACAGATATTAGAAGCTGTTCACATTAGAGAGGATGTGTGGATCAGGTGTTTGCTTTGAAGAATGTGTGTGAGAAATACTTAGAAAAGCAAATGGATTTGTATGTAGCATTTATGGATCTGGAGAAGGCATATGATAGAGTTGATAGAGATGCTCTGTGGAAGGTATTAAGAATATATGGTGTGGGAGGCAAGTTGTTAGAAGCAGTGAAAAGTTTTTATGAAGGGTGTAAAGTGTTTGTACGAGTAGGAAGAGAGGAAAGTGAATGATTCTCAGTGAATGTTAGTTTGCGGCAGGGGTGCGTGATGTCCCCGTGGTTGTTTAGTTTGTTTATGGATGGGGTTGTTAGGGAGGTAAATGCAAGAGTTTTGGAGAGAGGGGCAAGTATGCAGTCTGTTGGGGATGAGAGGGCCTGGGAAGTGAGTCAGTTTTTGTTCGCCGATGATACAACGCTGGTGGGTGATTCGAGTGAGGAACTGCAGAAGTTGGTGACACAGTTTGGAAGAATGTGTGAATGGAGAAAGTTGAGAGTTAATGTAAATAAGAGCAAGGTTATTACATTCAGCAGGGTTGAGGGACAAGTTGGTTGGGATGTAAGTTTGAATACAGAAAAAGTGAACCGTTTTCGATGTCTGGGAGTGGACTTAGCAGCGAATGGAACCATGTAAGTGGAAATAGGTCGTATGGTGGGCGAGGGGTTGAAGGCTCTGAAAGCGATGAAGAATGTGTGGAAAGAGAGAACATTATCTCGGAGAGCAAAAATGGGTATGTTTAAAGGAATTGTAGTTCCAACAATATGATATGAATGCGAGGCATGGGCTATATGTAGAGTTGTGCGGAGGAGGTTGGATATGTTGGAAATTAAATGTTTGAAAGACTATATGTAGTGTGAGGTGGTTTGATCGAGTAAGTAATAGACTGTAAGAGAGATGTGTGATGCTAAAAAGAGTGTGGTTAAGAGAGCAGAAGAGGGTGTGTTAAAATGGTTTGGACATATGAAGACATATGAAGAGAATGAGTGAGGAAAGGTTGACAAAGAGGATGGAATGAAAAAGATTTTGAGCGATCGGGGCCTAAACATGCAGGAGGGTGAGAGGCGTGCAAGGAATATAGTGAAGTGGAAGGATGTGGTATACCGGGGTCGACGTGCCGTCAGTGGACTGAACCAGGGCATGTGAAGCGTCTGGGGTAAACCATGGAAAGTTTTGTGGGGGCCTGAATGTGGAGAGGGAGCTGTGGTTTCGGTGCATTACACATAACCCGCTAGAGACTGAGTGTTAACGAATGTGGCCTCTTTTTTCATTTGTTTCCTGGCGCTTCCTCGTTAATGCAGGAAATAGCGATAATGTATGAAAAAAAAGAAATGTATAGATAGATGGATGGATATATAGATAGATAGATCAAGTCATTAAAGTCTCTTGTGGTCAGGTTGTGAGGCGTACGGAGCGGTGTCGCTGCTGGCGGGGTTGTCTGCCATCTGGTTCCTCACAGCCATCAGTCTGGACCGGTACCGTGTTGTGCGCCTCTCCCTCAACACCCACCACAGGATCTCCAGGTCACAGGTACGTCCCTCAACACCCACCACAGGATCTCCAGGTCACAGGTACGTCCCCCAACACCCACCACAGGATCTCCAGGTCACAGGTACGTCCCTCAACACCCACCACAGGATCTCCAGGTCACAGGTACGTCCCTCAACACCCACCACAGGATCTCCAGGTCACAGGTACGTCCCCCAACACCCACCACAGGATCTCCAGGTCACAGGTACGTCCCTCAACACCCACCACAGGATCTCCAGGTCACAGGTACGTCCCTCAACACCCACCACAGGATCTCCAGGTCACAGGTACGTCCCTCAACACCCACCACAGGATCTCCAGGTCACAGGTACGTCCCCCAACACCCACCACAGGATCTCCAGGTCACTGGTACGTCCCCCAACACCCACCACAGGATCTCCAGGTCACAGGTACGTCCCTCAACACCCACCTCAGGATCTCCAGGTCACTGGTACGTCCCCCAACACCCACCACAGAATCTCCAGGTCACAGGTACGTCCCCCAACACCCACCTCAGGATCTCCAGGTCACAGGTACGTCCCCAACACCCACCACAGGATCTCCAGGTCACAGGTACGTCCCCAACACCCACCACAGGATCTCCAGGTCACTGGTACGTCCCAACACCCACCACAGGATCTCCAGGTCACTGGTACGTCCCCCAACACCCACCACAGGATCTCCAGGTCACAGGTACGTCCCTCAACACCCACCTCAGGATCTCCAGGTCACTGGTACGTCCCAACACCCACCACCCCACACACACACACAGAGGATCCCCAGGTCACAGAGGAAATTTTCTCCACATCCATAACAGGTTCTCCAATGTACAGGTCCATCTCTCTACACCCGCTATAGGCCCTACAGGTCATGCATTCGTCTCTGTTACCTGTCACAGGTCCTGGAGGTCACAAAGATATCTTTATTATGTCACAGGTCCTGGAGGTTACAAATACGTCTCTGTTATGTCACAGTTACTGGAGGTCACAAGTCCATCTCTGTTACCTGTCACAGGTCCTGGAGGTCACAAAGACGTCTCTGTTACGTCACAGGTCCTGGAGGTCACAGGCACATCTCAGTATTATCACAGATCCTGCGGGTCAACTGGATACATGTAGGTCATCGCGAGAAAGATTTTGTTTAAACAACATCTATCAAGTTCACCATGAGGCAGGCACCACCACTGCCAAGTTCACCATGAGGCAGGCACCACCACTGCCAAGTTCACCATGAGGCAGGCACCACCACTGCCAAGTTCACCATGAGGCAGGCACCACCACTGCCAAGTTCACCATGAGGCAGGCACCACCACTGCCAAGTTCACCATGAGGCAGGCACCACCAGTGCCAAGTTCACCATGAGGCAGGCACCACCACTGCCAAGTTCACCATGAGGCAGGCACCACCAGTGCCAAGTTCACCATGAGGCAGGCACCACGACTGCCAAGTTCACCATGAGGCAGGCACCACCAGTGCCAAGTTCACCATGAGGCAGGCACCACCACTGCCAAGTTCACCATGAGGCAGGCACCACCACTGCCAAGTTCACCATGAGGCAGGCACCACCACTGCCAAGTTCACCGTGAGGCAGGCACCAACAGTGCCAAGTTCACCATGAGGCAGGCACCACCAGTGCCAAGTTCACCATGAGGCAGGCACCACCACTGCCAAGTTCACCATGAGGCAGGCACCACCACTGCCAAGTTCACCATGAGGCAGGCACCACCACTGCCAAGTTCACCATGAGGCAGGCACCACCACTGCCAAGTTCACCGTGAGGCAGGCACCACCAGTGCCAAGTTCACCATGAGGCAGGCACCACCAGTGCCAAGTTCACCATGAGGCAGGCACCACCAGTGCCAAGTTCACCATGAGGCAGGCACCACCAGTGCCAAGTTCACCATGAGGCAGGCACCACCAGTGCCAAGTTCACCATGAGGCAGGCACAATACGCCACATACCAGGACATGAACCACATACTGATATTGACGTATGAAAGGCCAGATCTAGAGAGAGAGAGAGGAATATTGATCAGTGTTTGGTGAGTCATAGAGGAATATTGATCAGTGTTAGGTGAGTCATAGAGGAATATTGATCAGTGTTAGGTGAGTCATAGAGGAATATTGATCAGTGTTAGGTGAGTCATAGAGGAATATTGATCAGTGGTGAGTCATAGAGGAATATTGATCAGTGTTTGGTGAGTCATAGAGGAATATTGATCAGTGTTAGGTGAGTCATAGAGGAATATTGATCAGTGTTCAGTGAGTCATAGAGGAATATTGATCAGTGTTCAGTGAGTAGAGGAATATTGATCAGTGTTCAGTGAGTAGAGGAATATTGATCAGTGTTCAGTGAGTAGAGGAATATTGATCAGTGTTCAGTGAGTCATAGAGGAATATTGATCAGTGTTCAGTGAGTAGAGGAATATTGATCAGTGTTCAGTGAGTAGAGGAATATTGATCAGTGTTCAGTGAGTTATATAGGAATATTGATCAGTGTTCAGTGAGTTATATAGGAATATTGATCAGTGTTCAGTGAGTTATATAGGAATATTGATCAGTGCTGACACACCACCTGACCCACTGACCACGCACCACCTGGACCCCTGCTAACACACCACCTGACCACGCACCACCTGGACCCCTGCTGACACACCACCTGCTCCTCTACTGAAACACCACCTGGTCCCCTGCTGACACACCACCTGCTCCTCTACTGAAACACCACCTGGTCCCCTGTTGACACACCACCTGACCACGCACCACCTGGACCCCTGCTAACACACCACCTGACCACGCACCACCTAGACCCCTGCTAACACACCACCTGACCACGCACCACCTGGTCCCCTGCTGACACACCACCTGGACCCCTGCTGACACACCACTTGATCCCCTGCTGACATACCACCTGGTCCCCTGCTGACACCACTTAATCCCCTGCTGACATATCACCTGGTCCCCGGCTGACACACCACCTGGTCCCCTGCTGACATACCACTTGGTCCCCTGCTGACACCACTTAATCCCTTGCCGACATACCACCTGGTCCCCTGCTGAAATACCACCAGGTCATCTACTGACATACCACCTGGTCCCCTGCTGACACCACTTAATCCCCTGCTGACATACCACCTGGTCCCCTGCTGAAATACCACCAGGTCACCTACTGACACACCACTTAATCCCCTGCTGACATACCACCTGGTCCTTGCTGACATGCCACCTGGTCACCTGCTGACACCATAAAGCCTTCACCATCACAACCGATTACTTTAATCTTCTTGAATTGTGGTTTCCTGCTGACTTATCTCTTGTTTTCTTCTCCACCTGCCGACTACGTGATCTGCTGACCACGTGTACTCCGGCTGACTACGTGTGCTCCTGCTGACTACGTCTTCTGACCACGTGTACTCCTGCTGCCCACGTCTTCTGCTGAGTACGTCTTCTGACCACGTGTACTCCTGCTGCTGCCCACGTCTTCTCCTGCTGACTACGCTCCTGACCACGTGTACTCCTGCTGTCCACGTCTTGTCCTGCTGACTACGTCTTCTGCCCACGTGTACTCCTGCTGCTGACTTCGTGTGCTCCCTGGCTGACTCCGTGTGCTCCCTGGCTGACCCCGTGTGCCCCCTGGCTGACCCCGTGTGTTCCCTGGCTGACCCCGTGGTGGGTGGGGTCGTACAGACCAGGGTGGTAGTGTTCGTGGTGTGGGTGGCCTCGTGTGTCGTGACAGCGCTTCCGCTGCTGGGCTGGAACCGGTACGTTCCAGAGGTGAGCATCTCTACCTACCTACCTCTCTATCTCTCTCTCTCTATCTCTCTCTATCTCTCTCTCTCTATCTCTCTCTACCTCTCTCTCTCTCTCTCTCTCTCTCTCACTCTCTCTGGCCTGTGTCTGTGTAGATGCTGGCCCGGTAGAGGTGGTGGGCGTGTGTTGGCCACACCAGACGGGCGGGCGGGGTCAGGTCGGGTCGTAAGGGCACGTCCACACACACACACACACACACACACACACACACACACACACACACACACACACACATAAGGCAGGTCGGATCCAATCCCCCCCCCCCCTTCCATCCCCCTTCCCTTCCCTCCCCCACCAGGCAGTGACCTCAGGGATCCAGGTCATGGGGGGGGGGAGGGGTTTGGTCATCACACCTAGGTCACCAGATGGCATCACCGTCGCCAGGATGCTACAGAAACCAGTGAAAGGAATTCGGTGATTCCTACATGGCTATAAGATCACCCCCCCCCCCCCTCAACATGAGGGTTGAACTGCATCGTTTGGTGAACGGTGAACGCGTTGTTAGCATTGGTCCAACAGGAACATTTTTTGAACACGAAACACAAGGATCTGGGAGTACAATATACCAGACGTGTACAATATAAGGGACAGAGATGGTCAAGGAGGAGGAAGCACTGTACTGTTGTTGTATGTGGAACCTTACCTCACCTCCATCATACTTCACACCACAACATCTGCTGCTGCTGTGGACCACTTGTGTGTGTCTTCACATCAACACACAATCTTACACACTCTACATCAACGTGGTTCACTCACGCCCCAGTAAGCCAGTAGATATTGACACTTCTTGTACGAGAGTTGACAACGAGCGATACAGGATAAAGACTCAAGTCACTCTTAGGGTGATTATAATCTTCCAGGAATCCATTATCACACTATCTCAGGTGTAGCTGGTGAATCTGCCAGACGTAACAACTTGGTCGAAGACGATGTTCACTACCACACCATCACCCACCCGACGAAGGAAGCTATGATAACCTTCATCTAGTTCCTGCCTCCCAAGAGTTCATACTAACTCATACTCGCCCATGTTGGTGAACATCTGGGCACTTGTGACCATAACATGGTTAAGTTTGATGTTACTATCAAAACCGACTCCTCCAAGACCAGTACTATTATTACCCTTAACTTTAAAAAAGGGCGGATTGGAATGGGTTACGCGACGCATTAATGAGCCTCCCCCTTACTTGTTGGTTCCTGCCCAGAGCAATTATGGGCCAGTTTTAAGCGTCAGTTTATGTACCATCAAGTCCCATACATTCCCGTGCTGGACAGAAGTAATATGAACCACAACATGCCTGAATGGTCTTCCCAAGTTACTGCAAGAGCTATACGTCCTAGTAATAAACTCTGTAAACGTAAGACATCAGACAACGACGCAAGTATGGCTACGCAATGTAACACAATCAGAAGACAAGTGAAAAGCCTTATTAAAGAAGCCAAGAGAGATTACACAATGAGTATTGCAAGAGAGCCTAAAAGATTTTATAGATCAACAATGAGAAACGTATAATGTCATATAACGTCAATAATGTCAGGTGTTACCAGTAGGAAACGTAAATAGAAGATTCGATTATGAAGTGATGGAGCACAAGATAAAGGCCACCCTAGCTACTGTGAGGGATCTAGAGGCCGCTGTCTCCAGTAACTTCAGCGTCTCCCAACATTGTAACTTCAGCTGCCAAGAAAACATATACGATGTTACGATTTATTAACAAACTTTACGTATACAAGCAAGGATGTGATATTGTCACTATGCCTATGTCTAGTTAGTCCACACCTGGAATATAGTGTGCAGGTTTGGGCCTCCACTTGAGTAAGGACATTCTTCAACTGGAAGCAGAGCAGCGAAGAGCAAGTAAGCTGATTCCTTCCTTGTGTCACAAACCATATGAGGAGAAACTGCTAGAATCAAACTTGTTTTCCCTCAGCAAGAGGTGCATCAAGGGCGAATTAATAGAATGTTTCAAAATACTTAAAGGATTCCACAACGTCGATATTGAACATTTCTTTACGGTAGCGCCAGCATTACCGACGAGAGGAGATGGATTAAAATTGAAGAGGTCACCGAGTTAATGTGGACTACGAGATATTTTCTTTAACAACGACATTATTGATGGTTGGAATAAGCTCCGGTCAGAGCAACTCTTTTAATATCTAGGCTTGATCATCACTTGTCACTCTCCAGTGTTGACTAATTCATTTCATCAGTCATTATATGGTGGTGGTACATCATGCTACCTTCTCAACCACTGATCTCTCCCTGGCCATGTTGTGCTGTCATACTAACATTGATTAACCCATGTGTGAGGGTGTAAGGAAACATCATTGTATCATTCTTCAACATCAGGATTTTTACTTTTTTGTTCCTGAGTAATAAGTGTTATTTTCTAATTTTGTCCAAAAGGTATAGAAAATGGCTTGTATTCCCTTTTGAGTCTGCTTATGTGGTCAAAATAGTGATATTTTGAAATTTATACATTTTTTTTTTCAGAAGGTCCAAGATAAAGTCACTGTCGAGTAGCTGATACAGAACTTTCTATAAGTTTCCAGTAATATAGATAGGATATATGTATCAAGGCCTTAATTCAACCACTTCAGTTTAGATCTCGCTGCTTAAGTGGATGCATATAATACATACATTTTTCTGAGATGACATCTAGACGCTGCCAGCATCCGACAGACGCATTTGGCTACGTCTTCGGCCAATTTATCAAAACAGGAGCGCAAAACGTACAGTGAGGCAGCCTCAGACAAGATGTACCAGGCCTACGAGCCATATTTTGGCCTGTCTTTCCCCCCGGGAATCATGAGAAATGTGAGCCACCTCATTTCCCCTGCCAACACTTCAGTACAACTGTGGAAGGTAAGGTAGACACTTGGTGGATGGCGGTATTTTATGTCATAAAAGAATAGAATTTTTTTCTTTTAAATTGGAAAAAAAAATTGATTTTAATTTTTTTCTTCAAAATTTCAATGTTATTGAAAAATGTCATATATGGGATATGTTCTATCTCCTGCACATTAGTCATTGGTGAAATAAAGTCATAAGTTTATATATATATATATATATATATATATATATATATATATATATATATATATATATATATATATATATATATAAAGAAAAGAATATATATATATATATATATTATTTTTCATGATCACAGTTTTATATTGTTCTTTTGCAGGATGGTACAGAGGGGATGAGAGAGCCATGAAGTTCGCTATCCTAAGAATTTGGCGGAACCCACAGTGCACACCAGTAGTTGCTCCGTCTGCATGATGCTGGAGCCTTCCAGACGTGGGGCTGGCAAGACTGCATCTGCTCTCACGTCTCTGGACCTTCCATCATCATCCATTGCCCCGGTGCCACACGGCCCCTGAGCTGCCCCCATACCCACTCCGGGGAGAGAGAGAGAGAGACAGAGAGGGAGCTGTAACGCTGCGGTTTGAAGAAGAAGAAGAGGAAAAGGACGCCTGAGGAACTAAATGAGACTGGAAGGCTATTTGCTTCCACTCTGGTCAGTAGACAGATGGTGGATGAGCCACGCTGGACATGTGAGCACTTGTGGTCTACCTTAGAACGAACAGAACATCTGTAGATGTGATACAGGTGTTCACAAGTCGCACGGCATCTGTACAACACCGCAAGTGTTTGGGATGTGGACTTTGGTCATGGTGGTTAGGGAGGGTTGCCAGGAGAGAGCAGTGTTTTGAAAGTGAACACAAGGGAACGAGGGACACTTAGGAAGATACGTAAGGTGAAATGACCTTTTAGCACCGTGGAAACTAATTGGGATGCTGCTCTCCCATCCCGAGATATTGCACGGGTCAGAAATGAGGAAGGGAATACTATATTCTGAAAGCGAGAAGGGGAACGCGTGTTAATAGGAAGAGAGAAACGAAAGTGTGCAAAGTGGAAGCATCAGCTCAAAAGTGAAGGATATTAGAACTTGAAAAGAGATTATTTATGAAGAGAAGGAAGGGTATAGGTGATAAGATAGAGCCCAGAGGAACCCTGTTGTTGATAAGATGAGAGGCAGTAGTGATATTATAGAACCCTGAGGAACACTGTTGTTGATAAGATGAGAGGCAGTAGTGATATTATAGAACCCAGAGGAACACTGTTGTTGATAAGATGAGAGGCAGTAGTGATAGGATAGAAGCCAGAGGAACACTGTTGTTGATAAGATGAGAGGCAGTAGTGATAGGATGGAATCCAGAGGAACACTGTTGTTGAAGAGAGGCAGTAGTGACTCCGTCCAGCGGCTGCCATAATGGACTGTTTGGAAAGGAAGCTATGCATCAGAGAACAGAGAGAAGCACAAAAACCAAAGGATGGGAGACTAGAAAGTCAAAAGTTTATGCCACACACCGTCAAATGCTCTGGAGATATCGAGGACTGCGACCAAAGTCTTATCAAAATTCCTGAGAGGTGGAGCTAGAGGAGGACCAGAGGTGATTCAGAAGACCACCAGTCGACCATGCATTGCCAACCCCAGACTGGTCATCAGGGAGCAAGGGATGGGATTCTACGTGTCTGAGACATTGAGGGTATAAGAGAGTTTCCAAGACTTTGGAGATAACAGAAGTGGGAACAACGAGGCGATAGTTGGATACTTAGAGCGGTCTCCTTTCTTAGGGATGGGCTGCACCAAGGCGTGCTTCCTAGTGGACAGAAGAAGAGTCTCGGTTCGTAGACAAACGAAACAGACGAGCAAGCATCAGGACTTCCTCAGAGGTGCTCTCGCTTCTGACTTTAGGAAGGATGCCATCTGGGCCCTACGCCACGTCCACCTGACGCTGGGAGAGTAGCCGCAAGACTTCGTGGGATGAGAACATAAGAGGTGACATAGGTTCAGTGGGAGGAGACGAGGTTGTTAGATTAGATGGCATAGGTTCAGTGGGAGAAGAAGAGGACAAGGGATTAGATGCAGAATCATACAATGACTAAGACGTAAATATGGCACCAACCAAGCGAGAGGCTCTATCAGTTGAAGGTGTCAGCTGGACAGCAAGAGACAACACGTCGGAAAGGCTGAAGTGCAGAAGTTATTGAATATGTCTCCGGTGAAGGACCAGAAATATCAGAAGCTAGATTACAACACTTACATATAACTTTGCACTAATTCCAAGAAGAATGAAAGTGGAGTGAGATTCAGGGGGTAGTGAGGAGTTTCCTAGTCCCTGTACACTTCGTGTCTATTGCGACAGACATCAAAGCCGGTGCGATCATATCAAATATCTGGTTGAGATGACATCGGACTCCATTCTAGCAAAATGACCTTTTTAAACTCCGCTATACGTTCAGCACAATGCGATGCGTCTCAGCCGTCATATCGTGCCACTGTCATCAGACGGAGGCAGTAGCTGCTGTGTCATGGGTCGGCATCTCTGTAGTAGAATATGATTGATACAGCCATCGACCAGTGAGGTGCTACAGCCTGGGTATCAGGAGGAATAGTGAGGGAGACGCAGTGAGCCAGTACTGCGGTGTTTGTCATGTACCCTTCCTTGGCCCAGGTCGATTGTTTTCATCTCGCCTCACCTACACAAGGGATTGCTAACATCTCATCACTCACACGTCGCAATACATTGCTCCCATCTCTGTAATCCTGGCAGACAGCATCTTACTGTCTCTCTACCGCTGTGGAGGAACGACGCCACTGGTTGAGGAGGTGCTGGACGGTTTCCAGAGCGTCTTTTATCGTCATCAAGCGACCACATCCTTCCGACGCTGCTCCTAGACCCGTCTCTGTTTCTCTTCAGTTCTTCAGTTACTCGCAGTCTTGGATCCAACCTCACCGTTACACAGTACCATTGTTCTACATCATCTTCCCCTGATCTCTCCAACTCTCCAAGTTTGCTCCTCCTGTGCATTACCATAGTATCAAACACCCGTTGCTCTTTCGTGCACCTTGAGCCTCCCAGCGCTGAAGCCACTTGGCTCAAAACTTATCTCTCTTCTACAACTGTGGTTTTATGTTTCCCATATTACCCCCCAGCGCCCCTTCTCTCTCCTCCGCTTCTTCAAACTTTGTACAGCTTTTTGAATATCAAACTTCCATCCTACCACGAAGCTCTGCTGTCTTGACATCAGTGTGTTGCAACGCTGTACACACGGGATGGCGGTATAGGCCACAAGGACTGCTTTACCCGGGATAATTTCAGTGGAGCCCAGGTCCCTTAAGCTTTCCCCTCCTTAATAATCTGGAGTAAATAAACCAAACGCCCAACCCAAGTTCCCGATCGTCACGGAGGCTCTGCCAACACTCTCAACTTCTGTTCACCTCTGGATGTTCCCGTTTCGCAAACACTATCTGCCAACTTAAGAGTCCTCCCACCACAATCTTATCTCATCATTTTCAGTGTGGGCGACGCCCACACTGAATCACCCACTCGAAATGCAAACTTTGGCACTGTGGGAGGGCTTGGCTGTCATCCCTTCACAGCTTCTTGGCTGACTTTCCATGGGATGGATACTCATTCCGTGGCCAGAATGCCTCCAGCTGTGCTGACCGTATAGCAGAGGGTGTCTGCAGGGATATGGGGGTCCTGCACTCCGTCTCCTACCAGATCTCTCTGATTTGATGGTCCTTGTACTGATGCCTGGGCTAAGAAACTCTGCCTTTCTCTGAGTCTCATAAAACTTCCATTCCAGCTTAGAATCACACAACCCTGCTCTTCGTAAAGTCACGCACAACTGACTTGACTTCCACATCTACTGATTGATCTATTCTTTAATCAAAAGTATTTTCCAGTAACTTCTGTGATTTAATCCTTCCTCCTCTCTCCTCCCACCGCATCAACCACCGTCACACTCGCCAGATAATAAAGTCGACCATTTCGGTGCCTTACTGTGGGTCTGGACTCTCTCTCTCTCTCTCTCTCTCTCTCTCTCTCTCTCTCTCTCTCTCTCTCTCTCTCTCTCTCTCTCTCTCTCTCCCCAATGTTTTCAAACCCCGCCTATACCATTTCCATTCTTTTGTTTTTTCGCGCAATATCTGTCGAGTATTTTTCCAGCACCAGCTGGGGAAGGCGTGCGGTACGACCCAGGTGGCCCATCACCCCAGCTCGTAAGGCAGTGTATGTCTGAGCTTTCCTCTGATCCTTGCTGGCTTATTTCGTCTCTCTAAAAAAAAAAAAGAAAAAAAACTCGAGACTTTTCCATCCCCTTGCATCACGCCTGCCACAGTGTAGCCCATCTAAAACTAGGACACCTGAAGGGATGGATCTTGGAGTCGAGCAGCAAACCAAGATGAATGAACGGAATGATGCGTGTTATTGTTAGGATCACCGAAGACAAAACACAAGAAACAAATTTGAGCCATCTTACTGCCTTGTTAAGGCTCCACCTTGAATAAACAGTCCAGTTCTGGTCCTCAGATTACATGAACAAATGAGGAAACACAGGAACAAGTGCAGAAACAGGCAACAAAACTGATTCCATCTCTGACAAAAGTGGTGTATAAAGAGAAGCTGAGAAGATCACATCCCTCTCTCGTAGTATGGAATATAGACTTACTGGTGACCTACATGATACAAGTTTTGAGTAAGTTCGACTATGTAAGTCACGAGGATCTTTGGAAGTACAAGAGAATACAGTTACCACGACAAATGGAATGAAAACTTCAAGCTAAAAGGTGCAGTTTAGATACGGGGAAAAAATTTTCTTTTGCAAATAGATGCGTTGAACACTGGAGTATTCCCCTTGAACGTTGTTAATGCAAAGACTAACTTTCATAAACTGTGAGGACAAATTTTCCAACAGTTCACTCCTCTGCTGGATGAACACCCGGGGGAAAAAAAATGACATAATCGTTAATGCCGTTTTCTCACTCCAGATCCTAACCAGATCCTAAGACTCTATTGTAGTAGGGGAGAGGATGGGGTGATGCTATTATGTTTTATGGTAGGATTTCCCTGGTCGTTCTGTCATGTTGAAGTCGACGCAGGCGCACTTCACCAGGCATGGCTCTGCCGTCTATTGTTGTTCTGGCTGCCGGTTGCTGTAGCTGGAGGGTTGGGGAAAACCCCTCTCTCGCTCTTCGATCCGAACCTCACGTCGGCAATAGATAAATATAAGTCTAGAATAGATAACTTAGAAGTGAGCCAAGGGGTCTAAAATTGTCAGTCTTTCCCACGGACTGTCATGTTACCTCCGAGAGTGAGAATGGAATCAAAAACATTACGTCTCATTGATTCCTCTTTGCCATCACTCCGCCCCCACTCTGTCCCCCGTGAGGTTCCTCGTTTCTCTCTCTCTCTCTCTCCCCCCCTCCAGATATCACTTCGTCCGCTGGTCTCATGGACGCAGTACACCGTGTCGCTGTTACCACGGCACGCTTCTGGCTGCTGCTTCCCACAGCTGGTGTGTTAAGACTTGGCTCACGAGGATTGACCGTTATCAAACATCCTGTACTCGAACAAAGAATCTCTTTAATTTGATTCCATCTTTCTTTCTTCCTCCTTCCTATTATATATATATATATATATATATTTATTTATATTTATTATACATTGTCGCTGTCTCCCGCGTTTGCGAGGTAGCGCAAGGAAACAGACGAAAGAAATGGCCCAACCCCCCCCCCCCCCATACACATGTATATACATACGTCCACACACGCAAATATACATACCTACACAGCTTTCCATGGTTTACCCCAGACGCTTCACATGCCTTGATTCAATCCACTGACAGCACGTCAACCCCGGTATACCACATCGCTCCAATTCACTCTATTCCTTGCCCTCCTTTCACCCTCCTGCATGTTCAGGCCCCGATCACACAAAATCTTTTTCACTCCATCTTTCCACCTCCAATTTGGTCTCCCTCTTCTCCTTGTTCCCTCCACCTCCGACACATATATCCTCTTGGTCAATCTTTCCTCACTCATCCTCTCCATGTGCCCAAACCACTTCAAAACACCCTCTTCTGCTCTCTCAACCACGCTCTTTTTATTTCCACACATCTCTCTTACCCTTACGTTACTCACTCGATCAAACCACCTCACACCACACATTGTCCTCAAACATCTCATTTCCAGCACATCCATCCTCCTGCGCACAACTCTATCCATAGCCCACGCCTCGCAACCATACAACATTGTTGGAACCACTATTCCTTCAAACATACCCATTTTTGCTTTCCGAGATAATGTTCTCGACTTCCACACATTCTTCAAGGCCCCCAGGATTTTCGCCCCCTCCCCCACCCTATGATCCACTTCCGCTTCCCTGGTTCCATCCGCTGCCAGATCCACTCCCAGATATCTAAAACACTTCACTTCCTCCAGTTTTTCTCCATTCAAACTTACCTCCCAATTGACTTGACCCTCAACCCTACTGTACCTAATAACCTTGCTCTTATTCACATTTACTCTTGACTTTCTTCTTCCACACACTTTTCCAAACTCAGTCACCAGCTTCTGCAGTTTCTCACATGAATCAGCCACCAGCGCTGTATCATCAGCGAACAACAACTGACTCACTTCCCAAGCTCTCTCATCCCCAACAGACTTCATACTTGCCCCTCTTTCCAAAACTCTTGCATTTACCTCCCTAACAACCCCATCCATAAACAAATTAAACAACCATGGAGACATCACACACACACCCCTGCCGCAAACCTACATTCACTGAGAACCAATCACTTTCCTCTCTTCCTACACGTACACATGCCTTACATCCTCGATAAAAACTTTTCACTGCTTCTAACAACTTTCCTCCCACACCATATATTCTTATACTTATATACTTATATACTTATACTTATATACTTATAATCGCATGTACGTATTCATACTTGCTTGCCATCATCCATTCCCGGCGCTACCCCGCCACACACAGGAAACAGCAACTTAAGTCTTTCTCCGAAAGCCCAGGTTTATTCTTTATTTATCATATCGATGTTCTGTGTACAGAACTAACGACCTGTCATTCCTCTTCCCCACGCACGCCCACACACGCACGCCCACGCCCGCACGCCCCAGGGTGTACTGTCTGGGTGTACTGTGGACTACCTGTCAGAGCGCTGGGTGGACCGGAGCTTTATATACCTCCTGCTGGTCATCGCCTGGACGGCCCCAATGGTAGCTGTCATCTTCTCGTACACCTGTATCGTCCTCAAGGTCAGACCTGCCGTCATCTGCCCTCACATCTGTATCACTGCACCTGTCACTGTACCCCTGTTCTTCCTGTATCACTGCACCTGTTACTGTACCCCTGTTCTTCCTGTATCACTGCACCTGTCACTGTACCCCTGTTCTTTCTGTATCACTGCATCTCTCACTGTACCCCTGTTCTTCCTATATCACTGCATCTCTCACTGTACCCCTGTTCTTTCTGTATCACTGCATCTCTCACTGTACCCCTGTTCTTCCTGTATCACTGCACCTGTCACTGTACCCTGTTCTTCCTGTATCACTGCCCCTGTCACTGTACCATTATCTGTATTATACCATAAACAAAGATGTTCAGGTCAGACGCGCTTCCTTCTCTCTGATCTTCGTATATTTCACTTATATTTATATTTATATTTATCATGGAGGGAGTATACGAGCATTGGGCCACAAATACAGAAAATCAGCTGAGTGGAGGAGGCGCCTCCATTGCACTCTCTCTCTCTCTCTCTGGATAAAAAAAAGAAAAACACGAATGTCTAATGGAGAAGGGAAGGAGGCCTGAAAGAGACTTCGTACCCCCTGATGAAATGCCTCTCATGGGCCCGTCTGTGTACCACTCAACATGTAGCCATGAGTTGCCTGCCTCACAGTCAGTCGAGGGTCCCTTACCTCACAGTCACTCTGTGGTCGAGGGTCCCTTACCTCACAGTCACTCTGTGGTCGAGGGTCCCTTACCACACAGTCACTCTGTGGTCGAGGATCCCTTACCACACAGTCACTCTGTGGTCGAGGGTCCCTTACCTCACAGTCACTCTGTGGTCGAGGGTCCCTTACCACACAGTCACTCTGTGGTCGAGGGTCGCTTACCTCAGTCACTCTGTGGTCGAGGGTCCCTTACCACACAGTCACTCTGTGGTCGAGGGTCGCTTACCTCACAGTCACTCTGTGGTCGAGGGTCCCTTACCACACAGTCACTCTGTGGTCGAGGGTCCCTTACCTCACAGGTGGCCAGAATGGTCCCCAAGTGGCCAAACGAGACTGCAGGTGGCTAAGACAATCCCCGTGTGGCCATGCCAGTTACCGAGTGGCCAGACCAGTTGCCGAGTGGCTAGATCAATCTCCGGGTGGCCAAATCAGTCCAAGAGTGGCCAGGCCAGTCCCTGGGTGGCCAGGCCAGTTCCAGTGTAACTAGACCAGTCCCTGGGTGGCCACATCAGTCCCCGGGTGACCAGGTCAGTCCCGGAGTGGCCAGGCCAGTTCCTGAGCGGCCAGGTTAGTTCCTGAGTGGCCAGGTTAGTTCCTGGGTGGCTAAGCCAGTCCCTTGGTGGCAAGACCAAACAGCAGGTGGCCAGACCAGACTTCAAATGGCCAAGCCAATCCCCAAGTAGGAAGGCCAAACTCCAGGTGGCCGGGCCACATCCCTACACTGTAGTCCACTGGTCTGGTAAGTATGGCCAGGTGAACTGGTGTGGTCGGTATGTATGGTACACGTCACCAGGGTGGTTTCTGGTACTAGTATGGTCGGTATGTATGGTACACGTCACCAGGGTGGTTTCTGGTACTAGTATGGTCGGTATGTAAGGTACACGTCACCAGGGTGGTTTCTGGTACTAGTATGGTCGGTATGTATGGTACACGTCACCAGGGTGGTTTCTGGTACTAGTATGGTCGGTATGTAAGGTACACGTCACCAGGGTGGTTTCTGGTACTAGTATGGTCGGTATGTAAGGTACACGTCACCAGGGTGGTTTCTGGTACTAGTATGGTCGGTATGTAAGGTACACGTTACCAGGGTGGTTTCTGGTACTAGTATGGTCGGTATGTAAGGTACACGTCACCAGGGTGGTTTCTGGTACTAGTATGGTCGGTATGTAAGGTACACGTCACCAGGGTGGTTTCTGGTACTAGTATGGTCGGTATGTAAGGTACACGTCACCAGGATGGTTTCTGGTAATAGTATGGGTGGTAATTCATGTCAGTACCACTGACCTCACCAAATATCTCCCTGTTGTAGCTTGATCCCTGACCTCTCAGTTTTGACCTCTCAGCCTACCACTAACCCCCCCCCCTCCTCCTCCTCCTCCTCCTCCTCGGACCTTGCAGTTGGACCTCGCGTGTGCAGTTTGACCTCTGACCTCACCACGTACCTCCGAGCTTGGAACAGTAGCGTGGTGGCCTGTGATTGGGTAATACGGAATGAGGTGATTGGGATGAATGGTTGTGTTGATGTGGCATAATGGGATGATTGGCCCAGGCTCCTCCTCCTCCTCAACCACCCCACCCTTAAGACACCCGCGCCACGACCCCGCCACCACGTCCTCCTGTCTATCACTGGCAGTGAACGTGGTAGACCACTTGGCAGTTTCTCTCTCTCTCTCTCTCTCTCTCTCTCTCTCTCTCTCTCTCTCTCTCTCTCTCTCTCTCTCTTTCCTGAAGGGGCGCCTCTAGGTTCAAGGCTGCGCTGCGCTGCGCTGCGCTCCTTCCAGTAGCAGGCTGGTGAAAAATAAAAAATGATCGACCTAACCATTGTTAGAGTGAGAGCTTCTTGATGATACTGTAATTGCCTTTAGACACTAGACGATGATACATAACAGAAAGTGACTTATCACCCAAAGTGCAACCACAAGTAGGTGAAGTCCGGTAACACATTACACTCGTGTGTGTGTGTGTGTGTGTGTGTGTGTGGAAGGCGAGAACATCATCTCTGGAAGCCAAAATGGGTATGTTTAAAGGAATAGTGGTTCCAACAATGTTATATGGTTGCGAGGCGTGGGCTATAGATAGAGTTGTGCGGAGGAGGGTGGATGTGCTGGAAATGAGATGTTTGAGGACAATATGTGGTGTGAGGTGGTTTGATCGAGTAAGTAATGTAAGGGTAAGAGAGATGTGTGGTAATAAAAAGTGTGTGGTTGAGAGAGCAGAAGAGGGTGTTTTGAAATGGTTTGATCACATGGAGAGAATGAGTGAGGAAAGATTGACCAAGAGGATATATGTGTCAGAGGTGGAGGGAACGAGAAGTGGTAGACCAAATTGGAGGTGTAAGGATGGAGTGAAAAAGATTTTGAGCGATCGGGGCCTGAACATGCAGGAGGGTGAAAGGCGTGCAAGGAATAGAGTGAATTGGAACGATGTGGTATACCGTGGTTGACGTGCTGTCAGTGGATTGAACTAGGGCAGGTGAAGCGTCTGGGGTAAACCATGGAAAGTTTTATGGGACCTGGATGTGGAAAGGGAGCTGTGGTTTCGGTGCATTATACATGACAGCTAGAGAAACCGAAACCACAGCTCCCTTTCCACATCCAGGCCCCACAAAGGTAGTAAGAGCTTTGCGGAAGATGAAAGCCGGCAAGGCAGCGGGTTTGGATGGTATTGCAGTGGAATTTATGTAAAAAAAAAAAAAGGGGGTGACTGTATTGTTGACTGGTTGGTAAGGTTATGTAATGTATGTATGACTCATTGTGAGGTGCCTGAGGATTGGCGGAATGCTTACATAGTGGCACTGTATAAAGGCAAAGGGGATAAAAGTGAGTGCTCAAATTACAGAGGTATAAGTTTGTTGAGTATTCCTGGGAAATTATATAGGAGGGTATTGATTGAAAGGGCGAAGACATGTACAGAGCATCAAATTGGGGAAGAGCAGTGTGGTTTCAGAAGTGGTAGAGGATGTGTGGCTCAGGTGTTTGCGTTGAAGAATGTATGTGAGAAACACTTAGAGAAGCAAATGGATTTGTATGTAGCATTTATGGATCTGGAGAAGGCATATGATAGAGTTGGTAGAGATGCTCTGTAGAAGGTATTTAGAACCTCGACCAACACACCCTATATCTGCCACTCTATCATCAAACACATTCAACAAACCTTCAAAATGTTCACTCCATCTCCTTCTCACACCACCACGACTTTTTATCACCTCCCCATTAGCCCCCCTTCACTGATGTTCCCATTTGTTCCCTTGTCTTATGCACTTTATTTACCCCCTCCTAAAACATCTTTTTATTCTCCCTAAAATTTAATGATACTCTCTTACCTCAACTCTCATTTGCCCTCTTTTTCACCTCTTGCACCTTTCTCTTGACCTCCTACCTCTTTCTTTTATACATCTCCCAGTCATTTGCATTATTTCCCTGCAAAAATCGTCCGAATGCCTCTCTCTTTTCATTAATAATCTTCATCTTCATCCCACAACTCACTACCCTTTCTAATCTGCCCACCTCCCACACTTCTCATGCCTCAAGCATCTTTTGCGCAAGCCATCACTGCTTCCCTAAATACATTCCATTCCTCCCCTACTCCCCTTTATGTCCTTTGTTCTCACCTTTTTCCATTCAGTACTCAGTCTCTCCTGGTACTTCCTTAAACAAGTCTCCTTCCCAAGCTCGCTCGCTTTCACCACTCTCTTCACCCCAACATTCTTCTTTTCTGAAAACCTCTACGAATCTTCACCTTCGCCTCCACAAGATAATGATCAGACATACCTCCAGTTGCACCTCTCAGCACTAACATCCAAAAGTCTCTTTTTCGCGCGCCTGTCAATTAACACGTAATCCAATAACGCTCTCTGGCCATCTCTCCTACTTACATACGTATACTTATGTATATCTCTCTTTTTAAACCAGGTATTCCCAATCACCAGTCCTTTTTCAGCACATAAATCTACAAGTTCTTCACCATTTCCATTTACAACACTGAACACCCCATGTACACCAGTTATTCCCTCAACTGCCACATTACTCACCTTTGCATTCAAATCATCCATCATTATAACCCGGTCTCGTGCATCAATCTAGAGTTTACTATCTTACACTTTATCACATACTCCCACCGCTCCTGTTTCAGGAGTAGTGCTACTCCTTCCCTTGCTCTTGTCCTCTCACTAACTCCTGACTTTACTTCCAAGACATTTCCAAACCACTCTTCCCCTTTACCCTTGAGCTTCGTTTCACTCAGAGCCAAAACATCCAGGTTTCTTTCCTCAAGCAAATTACCTATTTCTCCTTTTTTATCTTGGTTACGTCCACACGAATTTAGACACCCCAATCTGAGCCTTCGAGGAGGCTGAGCACTCCCCGTGCGACTCCTGTTTCCCTTTAGAAAGTTAAAATACAGGGAGGGGAAGGTTTCTAGCCCCCCGCTCCCGTCCCCTTTAGTCGCCTTCTACGACACGTGAGGAATATGTGTGTGTGTGTGTGTTATTCATGTTCTATATGGCGCCAGAACACCTTCTCTGCAGCTCCTGCAGGTTCGAGGTGGCCTGTTACCACATACCACTCCAGCAGACACATGACTGACCAGAACATAAACGAACATTTCCAAAGACGCTTTATCTTGGGTTCTTACGCCCCTAGTTCACTCCTGCTGGATTCACTCATCTCACCGATGACTAACATGGTGAGTCACCGTGTGTGAGGGTGTGGTGAGGGGGTAGGGAGGCGGAGGTGAGTGGCACCTTCCCCCCGGTTCGTGCACTCCAGATGGCCAATATCAGGAGATAAATGGAGGATTTAAGACCGACGAGAACCTCTATAGCAAGTCTTTTGTTGTCATCGATCTCCTTGTGTGGCTCCCGGAAGGCGACTACAGCTGCTAAATCCCTCCTAATGTCCCCCACAACTGTACATATTGTCCGCCGGATCATATGTATGTACACTTGTGTGATTCCTTATATATTGTCTACTGGATCACGTGTGTGTGTGTGTGTGTGTACAGTTGTATAATTCCTTACATATTGTCCCTCTGCTCGTGGCTCCCACCACGTGTCCTCTGGTGTTCATAGGTGTGACCCAGTGTCCATACTCCTCTGACTATGATGGAAAGTTTACCCCTTTCTCTATAAAGGAAGGTTTACCTCTCCATCTGTAATGAAGGGTTTACTCTTCTGTCTAAAATGGAAGGCTTACCCCTCCGTCTGTAAAGGAAGGTTTACCCCTCCGTCTGTAATGGAAGGTTTACCACTGTCTATAATGGAAGGTTTACCCCTTTCTCTATAATGGAAGGTTTACCCTTTTGTCTATAATGGAAGGTTGACCCAGCTGTCCATCATGGAGGGTTTACCCTTCTGTCTGACGCGAGGCGTCTAACCGTAATACGTTTTCTTTCTCACCCTCTCGTGACCCGTTTTCTAACAAGTTGTTTTCTAACCGTAATACGTTTTCTTTCTCACACTCTCGTGACCCGTTTTCTATCTCACCCTCGAGTATAACCTAATGATATACCATGGAAGGCTAACTGACCCGTTCAGTTTGGGCAGGTATATGGAGGCCAGTATGTGTACTGCTGGTGTGTATGATATTATATGTATATCTGACGTCATCAGAGGTGTGTGTGTGTGTGTCTGTGTATCATCATCTGTGTATTTTGATCTATTATATCCTGTAGCTCATATCTCTCTCATATGCATCATTGTGTCACTTTATGTTCCTCTCTGATATGTTAACATGTGCTGGGGTATACTTGTTCCTCTCTGATATGTCAACATGTGCAGGGGTATACTTGTTGTAGTGGTTAGATATATCATCGTGTATATGTACATTGTTTGTGCTCTGAGTATGTTTAGTGTGATAAACACAGAGATGACTTGTTATATCCTGGAATACGTCAAGTGTGATTAATGTTGCGGTTATATCTTGGTATATGTCTAGTATGATCAATATAGCGGTTATATCCTGGTGTATGTCTAGTATGATCAATATAGCGATTATATCCTGGTGTATGTCTAGTATGATCAATATAGCGGTTATATCCTGGTGTATGTCTAGTATGATCAATATAGCGATTATATCCTGGTGTATGTCTAGTATGATCAATATAGCGATTATATCCTGGTGTATGTCTAGTATGATCAATATAGCGATTATATCCTGGTGTATGTCTAGTATGATCAATATAGCGGTTATATCCTGGTAGATGAAGATAAGTATTGTCCCCTGCAGCAGCCCCCCCCCCCCCCCCCCCCCCCAGCTCGCTAGTGCCACCCGTCTCATCTCCCGTGTGTCGCCAGGTGAGACGGAGCGGGGAGGAGCTTCGTCAGCTGAACAGCCAGTCCTCAGCCGTCGTCCAGCTCCCTCACAGAAGGGTAAGTACACACTCTCTCTCTCTCTCTCTCTCTCTCTCCACAGGAGCTTTGACATCACACCCCATTCGTATGACGGCCTGACCTCTGACCCTGACCTAAGAACCTTGGGGTCAGAGGCCTTGGCCCACATCCCCCAAAAGGTCGTAGTGAGGCCAGACCCACCACGTCATTTGTGTCATGTGATAACTTGTAGCTCATCATCCCACACACGTCACAGACCCGCCGATGGTCGGAGGTAAAGTGGATGATATCAAAATGCAAATGCCATGTTGGCGAGTGTCTTCTTACGGGATTAACTCCTTTTTTTTTTTATGAAGATGACGAACGAGAAAGAGAGAGAAGTTGTGCAGGAACATGGGTTGTGAGACGGTGTTTTATTGTGTAAGTACAGAGGTGGTGTACTTGAGGGCGAGCAGTCGCAAGTGGTGCGGGATGAGCGGAGAAAAGTGAGTTGAATTAAGGTAATGTATGGTGAGGTTGGCAGACCTGACCAGGGTGCAGGAGCAAGTGTGGCAGGATTGCCATTATGACAGATGGGTCATTGCCTGGGGTCTCGTGTGCCGGCTACAGGAGAGGTGGTCTTCATGTCGTGAAGCAGACGACAGTGAGTTACTGAGCTATTGTGTGCTTTGCAGTCAGTGCAGCAGAAGGCAGGTGCTTTGGAAAATGTATGGCAGTGACCACATTCGTAGCCAAGGTCCCTGGGAAGTCTTCAGAAGGAAATCGCCAATATTCTAGGAGGATCCTGCTGGAGGGACGCCCTACAGCGTTCCAGCAGGAGGGTGATGAGCCGCCGTGAGTCACATGGTGAACACATCCAGGCGTCAGTGTATCTCTGTGTCCGAGGGCGAGTGAGCTGACTGCACTGATCCCCGAGAATACATAGGGCAAAACAGGTCGACCACGCCAGTAGCGTTAGTTGTCTGAGCATGATCTAAAAAGCTCATTACGGTAGACCCGGTGGAGGACTGTAGAGGACTGTTGATGGGTGGGGAGTCAGACGTAGTTGGACTTTCCATTGTCAAACTCGCTGCTTTCTATCTGCTGGGATCCATAGTATGTCACAGGAGGTTAATATCGTACGTTAGCAGGTCAGGCTTCATGCAGGCCATGCGAGGGTAATTTCTTCATGATCGCATAGGCGAGTCGTGTCATAAAATCTAACACGTACGGATGATGAGATCTGAAAGGGCACTGAGAGATGGCCTCCCTCAAAGCCGCGGAGACTGTTCATTTGCGTCCTTGGGAGGACGCAGGAGCCATCACTTGGGACGTCTGGTGCAAGCGTCCGAGTTGAAGACCACCTGGGACTGCGTGGGGGAGAAGGGAGGAGAGGCAGGTACTTCAGGAAGCTGGACATCGACCGCTGGTGGAGGGAGAGCGGAGAGAGATGTGGTCAGGGAATGTGGTAGTGGCAGGAGGGTGCTGGTGACTACGTCCTGTGGAGCTGATATTGTCGGGACCTGACACCAAAACTCATGTGTGGGATGCATCTGGGCTGAGGGAGCGGAGGTCAGGATCATGTTCGGACTGAGGATTACTGGTTGACAATGAGGATTAATGGTTGACAATGAGGATTACTGGTTGACAGTGAGGATTACTGGTTGACAATGAGGATTACTGGTTGACAATGAGGATTACTGGTTGACAATGAGGATTACTGGTTGACAGTGAGGATTAATGGTTGACAGTGAGGATTACTGGTTGACAGTGAGGATTAATGGTTGACAGTGAGGATTACTGGTTGACAATGAGGATTACTGGTTGACAATGAGGATTACTGGTTGACAGTGAGGATTACTGGTTGACAATGAGGATTACTGGTTGACAATGAGGATTACTGGTTGACAGTGAGGATTAATGGTTGACAGTGAGGATTACTGGTTGACAGTGAGGATTAATGGTTGACAGTGAGGATTACTGGTTGACAATGAGGATTACTGGTTGACAATGAGGATTACTGGTTGACAGTGAGGATTAATGGTTGACAATGAGGATTACTGGTTGACAGTGAGGATTACTGGTTGACAATGAGGATTACTGGTTGACAGTGAGGATTACTGGTTGACAATGAGGATTACTGGTTGACAGTGAGGATTACTGGTTGACAATGAGGATTACTGGTTGACAATGAGGATTACTGGTTGACAATGAGGATTACTGGTTGACAATGAGGATTACTGGTTGACAATGAGGATTAATGGTTGACAGTGAGGATTACTGGTTGACAATGAGGATTACTGGTTGACAATGAGGATTACTGGTTGACAATGAGGATTAATGGTTGACAATGAGGATTAATGGTTGACAATGAGGATTACTGGTTGACAATGAGGATTACTGGTTAACAATGAGGATTACTGGTTGACAGTGAGGATTAATGGTTGACAGTGAGGATTAATGGTTGACAATGAGGATTACTGGTTGACAATGAGGATTACTGGTTGACAATGAGGATTAATGGTTGACAATGAGGATTACTGGTTGACAATGAGGATTACTGGTTGACAGTGAGGATTAATGGTTGACAGTGAGGATTACTGGTTGACAGTGAGGATTAATGGTTGATAATGAGGATTACTGGTTGACAATGAGGATTACTGGTTGACAGTGAGGATTAATGGTTGATAATGAGGATTAATGGTTGACAATGAGGATTACTGGTTGACAGTGAGGATTACTGGTTGACAATGAGGATTAATGGTTGATAATGAGGATTACTGGTTGACAATGAGGATTACTGGTTGACAGTGAGGATTAATGGTTGATAATGAGGATTACTGGTTGACAATGAGGATTAATGGTTGACAGTGAGGATTAATGGTTGACAGTGAGGATTAATGGTTGACAGTGAGGATTACTGGTTGACAATGAACGCTATGTGAAATGCGTGTGATCATTTCTCTCAGTCACTGCATGGATCGCCCTCATAGTGGGTGTACTCTTGTGTGTCTGACCTTATTGATGAAGATATGTAAACACAGGTGGAAACACGGAGTCTTACTGTGTAAATACAGAGGAGGTAGTAGCTTGGTGACCCGAGATGAGGCAATGTGAAATCAGGTGGGTAGGCATGGCGGGAGTCCCCTGGTGCAGGTAATGCCGGAGGTGAGGTGTGATGTTCCCTGGGTTACAGGAGGAGAGGTGTCCCAAGGTACCGAGGTATGGGCAGCAGGAACGCAGGAAGAGTTACCGAGATCCCAGGGCTTTGCTGTGGGGTATGGTAGAAGGGAGGGAGGCAGCTGAGTTTTGTTGTATGGAGAGCGTGTAGTGAGTGATGGGTTCATGTTGGTGTTGCATGGTGGAGAGACTGTGTTCAGAACAGCAGTAGACGACGGGTGATGACTGATGATCCAAGGGGTCACAATGAACGGTCGAGGCCTCCCCGGTGTCCGAGATGCAGAGGGACGATTGACGGTGTCACACTGTGTTGCGGGGAAAGAGTGAAGCTCGAGTGTTATCTTTGCGACAGCTTGGAGATAAGCAGTTACACTAGGATTGGAAGGGTTGTGGGAGACGTGGAGGGACATTTGGGTGGTGCTGATAATAAGGAAAAGATAAGAAATAGGAGAGAGAGAGAGTTGTTTTTTTGTCACAAGTTAGAGAAATGTTTGTGTGTGCTGATCCCCGTTTGTGTGGATGGACCTATCATTGGTTCTGGTGTCACCACAAGACCTCCTGATCTTCCCAGTTATCTTGGTTATTTCTTTCATGTTTGGAGGGGAGGGAAGGCACTTAGTTCCTTCTGTTATTGCTGGGTCATCCCGTCTCTCATGTCAATATTATTGGATATTTTTTGTGTACGTTTCATGTTACTGTGTTTGGTGCTGCTTGGTTTACTCCCATCTTCTATGATTAACGTTATTTTCATATTATTCTAATTAGTTATTGTAAATATTTTCATCAATATTGCGTTTGTTATTCTGCATATATTGGAGTTGGCTTAAAATTCACAGGGACATTTTTTTTTTTTTTGCCTCTTGGAAACCATGAATGATTTCTACTCGTTTAAGTTGCATCCTTTTGTGAGATCCAGTTGGCAAATGTTTTAGTGTTTTTATATTTTTCCCCCAGATGCTGAATCTCCTTCAGATAACCTTTGATTTATTGGTGGTATTTTCATATGTATTTAAAGATCTTGATTGCCAGCTGTTTTCGGATGTTTTATGAATCAGACAATAAATTGTGGCCTTTTTTTTTTTTTGTTTTTGATTGTACTGACTGACTGTTGATGCCTGGGTTAAATGTGAGACAGATTGAGTCTACCACGCAGGTAGCGTTAATTGTATGGGCGTGACCGCAAAGATCATTACGGTTGGCCGTGGAGGACTGTAAAGTCTCGTTGACTGGATACAGACAGACGTGGATAGGCCTCCCGTTGTGAAAACTAGTATATTGACCGCCTGCTTAGGTCCTTAGTCAATGACCTTGCTTAGATTACATGAGGTTAGAAGATAACTAGTCAAGTGTCAGCGAGGCCATGAGAGTGTTATTTCATCGTACTCGTGTGGGAGTGAGAACTCATGACCCAACGCTCTTAAGAAGATGATGAAGCTTGTAGTGATGGTGAGAGGCGGCAGCCTGTGGTGGCACTGCAACATTGAGAGGTCAGTCCGAAATAAATTGGAGTGATAGGGAAGAATACCTTGTACTGTCTCTTGATATAAAAAGCTGTGTTCGGGGTGATCTCAGCTGTGCTGTTGCTGTGTTCTCTTGTTTAGCAGAGGACTGGCCATGCTGGGGTGACTCCCAGCTGTGTTGATGCTGTGTTCTCATGTCTAACAGAGAACTGGCTTTGTTGGGATGACCCCTAGCTGTGCTGGTGCTGTGTTCTCATGTCTAACAGAGGACTGTCCATGTTGGGGTGACCCCCCAGCTGTGTTGGTGCTGTGTTCTCATGTCTAACAGAGGACTGGCCACGCCGGGGTGACCCCCCAGCTGTGTTGGTGCTGTGTTATGTCTTAACAGAGGAGTGGCCGTGCTGGGGCAGGACCAGTATGTGTCGTAACCCGACCCAGTACCAACCATCTCACACGAGGACCCTCTCCTACAGACGGTGGTGCGGGTGGCGGTACTTCTGTGTCTGTGGGCCGTGTCCTGGACGCCCTACGCCTTGGTGGTCCTGGTGTCTGTCACCTTCCGCGACGTGGCCATCACGCCTCTGCTGGCCACCATGCCATCCATCTTCTGCAAGGCTTCCTCCTGCCTCAACCCCTACGTCTACGGCCTCTGTCTCCCCTCCTTCAGGTAAGAAATGGTCAATCATCGTCTGCCCTCCTTCAGGTAAGGACTGGCCAGGGATCCCCAAGGCCATTGTCTCCCCTCCTTCAGGTAAGAAATGGTCAGTCATCGTCTGCCCTCCTTCAGGTAAGAGCTGGCCAGGGATCCACTACGGTCTTGTCTGCCGCCCTTCAGGTAAGGACTGGCCAGGGATCCCCAAGGACATCGTCTGCCCTCCTTCAGGTAAGGATTAGCCAGGGATCCCCAAGGCCATTGTCTTCCCTCCTTCAGGTAAGGACTTGCCTGAGATCCACAATGTAAACTCCAGAGATCTCAACTTCACTGGTGACGCAACTTAGGAAACGGAGTTCAGCATCGATGGAAGTTTCTGTGTAATCTATGGTGACGAAGTAGAAGCACGGTGTCTTAGGCTCAGGTACAAAAGGGAAGGTTAAGAACAAGGGAGGTGTGGCTCAGTTATCAGGTGTCGTAAAGTGAAAGAGCAATGCGCTCTGGTAAAGATACAAGGGGGCCACTCCGGCCAGACGGTATTTGATCGGTATAAGAGAGCAGGAACGAAATTCTGTATGTCTCCATGACTTCCTCAGGAGCAAATTGTCGGTTAGAGAATAGGTAATCAGGCTAAGGGACTCGAGGGGGAAGGAGAAGATAGAGTTGTAGAGAATGTTGTGAAGTGAGGATCTTTGAATGACAAGTTCACAAGTGTTGTCACTGTGAAAGATGATACTTCAGCTCTTAACACCAGTGAGATGGGATGGTGAGGAGGTCTTGGAAGGCAGTGTAACACCACGAAAAGACAGAGCCATAACACGAAAGGATCTCGACCCATATTAGGCTCGTGGTCCTCATGAAATTTCTCTCCGTATGTAATGAGGATGTGTGCGGATACAGACCACTTGAAAAGTAATTCAGGATGTCACTAGAGAAAGGTCAATTGCTAGAGAAATGGAAAAGGTCAACCAACATACTTGTCTGTAGGAGAGACCAAGAGACTGCCCGGAGCTGTGGACTGTTCTTCTTGTCGAGCGGGATCTGTAAAGAACTGGAAAACAGAATCAAAAAGCAAATGGATGATTACTTCCAAAGGAAAACCTACCCAAGTGAGAGACAACACGACATCATGGGAAGGATATCCTGTGCTAAGAACCTCGTAGATTTCTACGAGAGGGGGAGCTCAGTTTTTTTCTATTTTTTTTTTTTTTATCTTCAAGAAGGAATAATGGCAAGACAACTTCCATGGATAGATCACCTTCCTGGATGAGAGCAAAGGACGTATATCAGAGGAGCCTTATAGATATAGGATGAAATCAGCAGTGGTATGCCGCTCTGAGGAGCCTTTTTGGCTTAGGATGAGAGCACCAGTGGACTGCAGGGGTTCTCTGTAGAAGAACCTTTTTGATATAGTATGAGAGCACCGGTGGCGTACCGCAGGAGTCTGTTCTGAGGAGCCTTTTTCCATTAAGGCTGAGAGCGGTAGTGGCGTGCCGTAGGGGGTCTGCTCTGGGACCTTTGCTCTTCTTGATCTATGTATGTGAGTTGCCAGAGGAACTGGACCTTTCTTTCCTGAATAAGTTTGCAGATGATTCCAAGGTCGTGAAGGTGATAAACAAGAACATATGCATCCCCCAGCCAGAGGATCCACACATGGTCTAAGTTTTGATCCGATACTTGGTTGATGATGAGATCGAACATGAGACACAGTAAAAGAAATGAAGGCGGCCACTATGTGAATATTATCTGGTAGGAAACCGTGTGTGGGAAGGATTTATGAATCGACTTCTTTCCTTAACTGGCGCCAGCGTCCTGCCCTATGGAACTGCCTGCTAGGTGATGTTAGAAATATACTGAAATACTTGGATAAAGAAAAATCAACAAGTTGTTTACTTCTTACGTTAGGCCAGAATAAGTCGCCGGAGTTTAAGAAACTCGGAAGAATGAGAGAGGATGTCCAGATGAGGGCACGAAAGATGACCTTCAGTTTGTTCAACATGATAGAGAGAAGATTAAGGCGTGACCTGACCACATCTTAAGTTTTTAAACCAGTGTTATGACGTCTACAATGAAGAGTTCGAAAAACAAAAGGACAGAGCCACCAGAGACCATGATGTGATATTAAGCAAGAAACTCTTCCAAACGATGTTTAGAAATACACTTACTTTTTCTTAGTATGAGATTGTTGTATTAATGTATGAGAGATTGTTGTATTAATGTAGGAGATTGTTGTATTAATGTAGGAGATTGTTGTATTAATGTATGAGAGATTGTTGTATTAATGTAAGAGATTGTTGTATTACTGGTGTAAGTTGATTTATGTCATAGACTGTCATGTGCACAACATACAGAAGGGTGAAAAAAGGCACTTATAGCTGGGATTCTGCCTGGCCCCAGGGCTAGACTTGGCCCCAAGCCTGATGGCCGAGACTTTGCCTGCCCCAAGGCTAAAATTGCCCCCCAAGCCTGATTGCTGCAGGGCTAGAATTGGTCCCAAGCCTGAGGTCTGCTGAGACCCTGCCTCCCCCAAGGCTAGACTTGGCCCCAGGTCTCCACATGTGTCCTGGAAATAACAAATCGCATGACGTGCCCGGGAGCCCCAGGTCATCTTACGACACAACAGCTCAGGAAGGAACTGCTCCATATGAAGTGAGGATGTGTGTGTGTGTTCCTCGCTACTGGCCCGTCTGGGTATATATTTGAGAACTCTCTCTCTCTCTCTCTCTCTCTCTCTCTCTCTCTCTCTCTCTCTCTCTCTCTCTCTCTCTCTCTCTCTCTCTCTCTCTCTCTCTCATGGTGGCCCGTCACAGGCCCCTGTCGCTGCCCACCTGACCCGTCGTGCCTCCCGCAGGAAGGAGCTGGCCCGCATCCTGCTGCCGGAGCTGCGGGTGGAGGCCTCCCCGGGCAGCTCGGACGGCGGACCCAGACACAACGGCGACCTCACGCTGGACAAGCTCTCCCCTCACCCTCCTGCCGCCCCATGGCCACCCTCAGCTCCTCCTGCCGCCCCATGGCCACCCTCAGCTCCTCCTGCCGCCCCATGGCCACCCTCAGCTCCTCCTGCCGCCCCATGGCCACCCTCAGCTCCTCCTGCCGCCCCATGGCCACCCTCAGCTCCTCCTGCCGCCCCATGGCCACCCTCAGCTCCTCCTGCCGCCCCATGGCCACCCTCAGCTCCTCCTGCCGCCCCATGGCCACCCTCAGCTCCTCCTGCCGCCCCATGGCCACCCTCAGCTCCTCCTGCCGCCCCATGGCCACCCTCAGCTCCTCCTGCCGCCCCATGGCCACCCTCAGCTCCTCCTGCCGCCCCATGGCCACCCTCAGCTCCTCCTGCCGCCCCATGGCCACCCTCAGCTCCTCCTGCCGCCCCATGGCCACCCTCAGCTCCTCCTGCCGCCCCATGGCCACCCTCAGCTCCTCCTGCCGCCCCATGGCCACCCTCAGCTCCTCCTGCCGCCCCATGGCCACCCTCAGCTCCTCCTGCCGCCCCATGGCCACCCTCAGCTCCTCCTGCCGCCCCATGGCCACCCTCAGCTCCTCCTGCCGCCCCATGGCCACCCTCAGCTCCTCCTGCCGCCCCATGGCCACCCTCAGCTCCTCCTGCCGCCCCATGGCCACCCTCAGCTCCTCCTGCCGCCCCATGGCCACCCTCAGCTCCTCCTGCCGCCCCATGGCCACCCTCAGCTCCTCCTGCCGCCCCATGGCCACCCTCAGCTCCTCCTGCCGCCCCATGGCCACCCTCAGCTCCTCCTGCCGCCCCATGGCCACCCTCAGCTCCTCCTGCCGCCCCATGGCCACCCTCAGCTCCTCCTGCCGCCCCATGGCCACCCTCAGCTCCTCCTGCCGCCCCATGGCCACCCTCAGCTCCTCCTGCCGCCCCATGGCCACCCTCAGCTCCTCCTGCCGCCCCATGGCCACCCTCAGCTCCTCCTGCCGCCCCATGGCCACCCTCAGCTCCTCCTGCCGCCCCATGGCCACCCTCAGCTCCTCCTGCCGCCCCATGGCCACCCTCAGCTCCTCCTGCCGCCCCATGGCCACCCTCAGCTCCTCCTGCCGCCCCATGGCCACCCTCAGCTCCTCCTGCCGCCCCATGGCCACCCTCAGCTCCTCCTGCCGCCCCATGGCCACCCTCAGCTCCTCCTGCCGCCCCATGGCCACCCTCAGCTCCTCCTGCCGCCCCATGGCCACCCTCAGCTCCTCCTGCCGCCCCATGGCCACCCTCAGCTCCTCCTGCCGCCCCATGGCCACCCTCAGCTCCTCCTGCCGCCCCATGGCCACCCTCAGCTCCTCCTGCCGCCCCATGGCCACCCTCAGCTCCTCCTGCCGCCCCATGGCCACCCTCAGCTCCTCCTGCCGCCCCATGGCCACCCTCAGCTCCTCCTGCCGCCCCATGGCCACCCTCAGCTCCTCCTGCCGCCCCATGGCCACCCTCAGCTCCTCCTGCCGCCCCATGGCCACCCTCAGCTCCTCCTGCCGCCCCATGGCCACCCTCAGCTCCTCCTGCCGCCCCATGGCCACCCTCAGCTCCTCCTGCCGCCCCATGGCCACCCTCAGCTCCTCCTGCCGCCCCATGGCCACCCTCAGCTCCTCCTGCCGCCCCATGGCCACCCTCAGCTCCTCCTGCCGCCCCATGGCCACCCTCAGCTCCTCCTGCCGCCCCATGGCCACCCTCAGCTCCTCCTGCCGCCCCATGGCCACCCTCAGCTCCTCCTGCCGCCCCATGGCCACCCTCAGCTCCTCCTGCCGCCCCATGGCCACCCTCAGCTCCTCCTGCCGCCCCATGGCCACCCTCAGCTCCTCCTGCCGCCCCATGGCCACCCTCAGCTCCTCCTGCCGCCCCATGGCCACCCTCAGCTCCTCCTGCCGCCCCATGGCCACCCTCAGCTCCTCCTGCCGCCCCATGGCCACCCTCAGCTCCTCCTGCCGCCCCATGGCCACCCTCAGCTCCTCCTGCCGCCCCATGGCCACCCTCAGCTCCTCCTGCCGCCCCATGGCCACCCTCAGCTCCTCCTGCCGCCCCATGGCCACCCTCAGCTCCTCCTGCCGCCCCATGGCCACCCTCAGCTCCTCCTGCCGCCCCATGGCCACCCTCAGCTCCTCCTGCCGCCCCATGGCCACCCTCAGCTCCTCCTGCCGCCCCATGGCCACCCTCAGCTCCTCCTGCCGCCCCATGGCCACCCTCAGCTCCTCCTGCCGCCCCATGGCCACCCTCAGCTCCTCCTGCCGCCCCATGGCCACCCTCAGCTCCTCCTGCCGCCCCATGGCCACCCTCAGCTCCTCCTGCCGCCCCATGGCCACCCTCAGCTCCTCCTGCCGCCCCATGGCCACCCTCAGCTCCTCCTGCCGCCCCATGGCCACCCTCAGCTCCTCCTGCCGCCCCATGGCCACCCTCAGCTCCTCCTGCCGCCCCATGGCCACCCTCAGCTCCTCCTGCCGCCCCATGGCCACCCTCAGCTCCTCCTGCCGCCCCATGGCCACCCTCAGCTCCTCCTGCCGCCCCATGGCCACCCTCAGCTCCTCCTGCCGCCCCATGGCCACCCTCAGCTCCTCCTGCCGCCCCATGGCCACCCTCAGCTCCTCCTGCCGCCCCATGGCCACCCTCAGCTCCTCCTGCCGCCCCATGGCCACCCTCAGCTCCTCCTGCCGCCCCATGGCCACCCTCAGCTCCTCCTGCCGCCCCATGGCCACCCTCAGCTCCTCCTGCCGCCCCATGGCCACCCTCAGCTCCTCCTGCCGCCCCATGGCCACCCTCAGCTCCTCCTGCCGCCCCATGGCCACCCTCAGCTCCTCCTGCCGCCCCATGGCCACCCTCAGCTCCTCCTGCCGCCCCATGGCCACCCTCAGCTCCTCCTGCCGCCCCATGGCCACCCTCAGCTCCTCCTGCCGCCCCATGGCCACCCTCAGCTCCTCCTGCCGCCCCATGGCCACCCTCAGCTCCTCCTGCCGCCCCATGGCCACCCTCAGCTCCTCCTGCCGCCCCATGGCCACCCTCAGCTCCTCCTGCCGCCCCATGGCCACCCTCAGCTCCTCCTGCCGCCCCATGGCCACCCTCAGCTCCTCCTGCCGCCCCATGGCCACCCTCAGCTCCTCCTGCCGCCCCATGGCCACCCTCAGCTCCTCCTGCCGCCCCATGGCCACCCTCAGCTCCTCCTGCCGCCCCATGGCCACCCTCAGCTCCTCCTGCCGCCCCATGGCCACCCTCAGCTCCTCCTGCCGCCCCATGGCCACCCTCAGCTCCTCCTGCCGCCCCATGGCCACCCTCAGCTCCTCCTGCCGCCCCATGGCCACCCTCAGCTCCTCCTGCCGCCCCATGGCCACCCTCAGCTCCTCCTGCCGCCCCATGGCCACCCTCAGCTCCTCCTGCCGCCCCATGGCCACCCTCAGCTCCTCCTGCCGCCCCATGGCCACCCTCAGCTCCTCCTGCCGCCCCATAGCCAGTCACCAGCATGGTTCCTACCATAGCCAGTCACCATCATGGTCTCTACCATGCCACCCAGTTTCCTCTACCATAGCCAGTCACCAGCATGGTTCTCTACCATAGCCAGTCACCAGCATGGTTCTCTACCATAGCCAGTCACCAGCATGGTTCTCTACCATAGCCAGTCACCAGCATGGTTCTCTACCATAGCCAGTCACCAGCATGGTTCTCTACCATAGCCAGTCACCAGCATGGTTCTCTACCATAGCCAGTCACCAGCATGGTTCTCTACCATAGCCAGTCACCAGCATGGTTCTCTACCATAGCCAGTCACCAGCATGGTTCTCTACCATAGCCAGTCACCAGCATGGTTCTCTACCATAGCCAGTCACCAGCATGGTTCTCTACCATAGCCAGTCACCAGCATGGTTCTCTACCATAGCCAGTCACCAGCATGGTTCTCTACCATAGCCAGTCACCAGCATGGTTCTCTACCATAGCCAGTCACCAGCATGGTTCTCTACCATAGCCAGTCACCAGCATGGTTCTCTACCATAGCCAGTCACCAGCATGGTTCTCTACCATAGCCAGTCACCAGCATGGTTCTCTACCATAGCCAGTCACCAGCATGGTTCTCTACCATAGCCAGTCACCAGCATGGTTCTCTACCATAGCCAGTCACCAGCATGGTTCTCTACCATAGCCAGTCACCAGCATGGTTCTCTACCATAGCCAGTCACCAGCATGGTTCTCTACCATAGCCAGTCACCAGCATGGTTCTCTACCATAGCCAGTCACCAGCATGGTTCTCTACCATAGCCAGTCACCAGCATGGTTCTCTACCATAGCCAGTCACCAGCATGGTTCTCTACCATAGCCAGTCACCAGCATGGTTCTCTACCATAGCCAGTCACCAGCATGGTTCTCTACCATAGCCAGTCACCAGCATGGTTCTCTACCATAGCCAGTCACCAGCATGGTTCTCTACCATAGCCAGTCACCAGCATGGTTCTCTACCATAGCCAGTCACCAGCATGGTTCTCTACCATAGCCAGTCACCAGCATGGTTCTCTACCATAGCCAGTCACCAGCATGGTTCTCTACCATAGCCAGTCACCAGCATGGTTCTCTACCATAGCCAGTCACCAGCATGGTTCTCTACCATAGCCAGTCACCAGCATGGTTCTCTACCATAGCCAGTCACCAGCATGGTTCTCTACCATAGCCAGTCACCAGCATGGTTCTCTACCATAGCCAGTCACCAGCATGGTTCTCTACCATAGCCAGTCACCAGCATGGTTCTCTACCATAGCCAGTCACCAGCATGGTTCTCTACCATAGCCAGTCACCAGCATGGTTCTCTACCATAGCCAGTCACCAGCATGGTTCTCTACCATAGCCAATCACCAGCATGGTTCTCTATCATACTTAGTTACCAGCATGGGTCTCTACCATAGCCAGTCACCAGCATGGTTCTCTACCATAGCCAGTCACCAGCATGGTTCTCTACCATAGCCAATCACCAGCATGGTTCTCTATCATACTTAGTTACCAGCATGGGTCTCTACCATAGCCAGTCACCAGCATGGTTCTCTACCATAGCCAGTCACCAGCATGGTTCTCTACCATAGCCAATCACCAGCATGGTTCTCTATCATACTTAGTTACCAGCATGGGTCTCTACCATATCCAGTCACCAGCATGGTTCTCTACCATAGCCAATCACCAGCATGGTTCTCTACCATATCCAGTCACCAGCATGGTTCTCTACCATATCCAGTCACCAGCATGGTTCTCTACCATAGCCAATCACCAGCATGGTTCTCTATCATACTTAGTCACCAGCATGGGTCTCTACCATATCCAGTCACCAGCATGGTTCTCTACCATAGCCAATCACCAGCATGGTTCTCTGTCATACTTAGTCACCAGCATGGGTCTCTACCATAGCCAGTCACCAGCATGGTTCGTTACCGTAGCCAGTCACCAGCATGGTTCTCTACCGTAGCCAGTCATCAGCATTGTTCTCTACCATAGCCAATCACCAGCATGGTTCTCTATCATACTTAGTCACCAGCATGGGTCTCTACCATAGCCAGTCACCAGCATGGTTCGTTACCATAGCCAGTCACCAGCATGGTTCTCTACCATATCCAGTCACCAGCATGGTTCTCTACCATAGCCAGTCACCAGCATGTTCTCTACCATAGCCAGTCACCAGCATGGTTCTCTACCATATCCAGTCACCAGCATGGGTCTCTACCATACTTAGTCACCAGCATGGGTCTCTACCATACTTAGTCACCAGCATGGTTCGCTACCATAGCCAGTCACCAGCATGGTTCTCTACCATAGCCAATCACCAGAATGGGTCTCTACCATAGCCAGTCACCAGCATGGTTCTCTACCATATCCACTCACCAGCATGGTTCTCTACCATATCCACTCACCAGCATGGTTCTCTACCATATCCACTCACCAGCATGGGTCTCTACCACAGCCAGTCCTCAGCATGGTTCTCTACCATAACCACTCACCAGCATGGTTCTTTACCATATCCAGTCACCAGCATGGGTCTCTACCACAGCCAGTCCTCAGCATGGTTCTCTACTGTAGCCAGTCACCAAGAAGTTTCTTACCATAGCCAATCCCCGTCACTGTTCTCTACCGTAGCTGGTCACCAAGAACGAACAGCACCAGAGATAGATGGAGCTCTAACGTAACCAGTCACCAAGAAGGTACTCTACCATAGCCAGTCCAGCATAGTTATCTACCAAAGTCGGTCACCAAGAAGGTACTCTACCATAGCCAGTCCAGCATAGTTATCTACCAAAGTCGGTCACCAAGAAGGTACTCTACCATAGCCAGTCCAGCATAGTTATCTACCAAAGTCGGTCACCAAGAAGGTACTCTACCATAGCCAGTCAAGCATAGTTATCTACCAAAGTCGGTCACCAAGAAGGTACTCTACCATAGCCAGTCCAGCATAGTTATCTACCAAAGTCGGTCACCAAGAAGGTACTCTACCATAGCCAGTCAAGCATAGTTATCTACCAAAGTCGGTCACCAAGAAGGTTCTGTGCCATAGCTAGTCTCCTGCATTTTCCTTTGTAGCCAGTCACCAAGATTGTTCTCTATCACATGCATAGTCACCATGAGGTTACCACCAGTTCAGTCTGTGTTCATTTGGGGTTCACTTCTTAGGAACATGTTCAGTAAACTTGATATATGGTAGTTTTTTTTTTTTTTTAAGTTGAAGGCTCCAGTGACGGGTGGAAGTCCACATCAAGGCCAGGCCTTAATTGAATTATAAAGAAAATTATGAAAGGGAAAAAGAAAAGACAAGGGAAAGTATTTACGAATTTTGGAGGAAGTGAAAAACTTGCGTCTTTTAAAACGTGCTAAGTCTTAGTCACTGGGGAAAAACACGAGAGAATGGAGAGTTCCAAAGCTTGGAGGTGTAGGGAAAGAAAGAGTTATCAAAACGGCCCACCTTTGAGTTGCCCAGGGCATCAGGTCTCATTGCGCACATCACTCAGTATGGAAGTTGAAGACCAGGTCAATTTGTCAGGAAGATAATTTCAGTACCGACGCTACAGAACAATGCCCTCATGATTATCCTGTCTTAACACCAAGAACACATAACAACACTGGATTTCGTCCATCATCCTCGGGTGTTGCTGGAGCGCCAGGCAACACAGTCCTCGCTCAAGGAGCTAAAGTGAAGGACATGCACAGACGGTCGCCTGGAAGCTTGGCCAACATACGTCATGTTCAGGTGTCGGCAGTCATCCCAGGACCAGTGATGTCCATCAGGCAGGCCCCACCAGTGATGTCCATCAGGCAGGCCCCACCAGTGATGTCCATCAGGTAGGCTCCACCAGTGATGTCCATCAGGCAGGCCCCACCAGTGATGTCCATCAGGCAGGCTCCACCAGTGATGTCCATCAGGCAGGCTCCACCAGTGATGTCCATCAGGCAGGCTCCACCAGTGATGTCCATCAGGCAGGCTCCACCAGTGATGTCCGTCAGGCAGGCCCCACCAGTGATGTCCATCAGGCAGGCTCCACCAGTGATAAACAAGTGTTTAGAACTCGAGGACTTAATGTCCAAAATCCCGCTATCCTGGAGCAAGACAGGAGTCCCCACTATCCTGGAGCAAGACAGGAGTCCCCACTGACGATGACTTGACCGAAGACAAGCGCGTCACCCGCCAGCAGCTCGGGATGTCGGTGTGGCTCGCTACCTCTCCTGCAGCGCCTCCTCCCACTGACCAAGCTGGCAGCCGTGGCCGACACCTACCCCAGCAGCCCCACCGGCGCCACAGCCACCCCCAGGCAGCCCCACTGGCGCCACAGCCACCCCCAGGCAGCCCCACCGGCACCACAGCCACCCCCAGGCAGCCCCACCGACTCCTATTGTCCAGCCGTTAGCAGATGTTGTCGTACTGGGAGGCCGTGTGTCAGCCGCTGGTCACACTGAGGGAACGAGTCCTGGACGAGCAACCTGAAGATAAACAAAGACGTTCACTGAAAGCCACAGAAATCTAAAAGCAAAATGAAGAGGTGTGTGTGTGTGTGTGTGTGTGTGTGGCGCTTCGTGATAGTGTGGGTGCCATGAGATAAAGTTGTTATTTTTACTTAAAGTGATGATGATGATGATGATGGTAAGGAGAAGATGAATGAGATAAACGAAACGAGTCGTACCTTAGACATCTCACTTAGGAGAGAGATAATGCTACACGGGGAATTGATCCATGTAACAGTGACAAAAGTATCAACTCAAGAAATACAGAAAAAAAAAAATTATCTCGTTCAGCTTCATCAAAGAGATTTCGCCTACGACAGTGCTAGGTAAGAGGAACATGGCTGTGATGAAATCACACCACAATACTCGCCTGTGATGATCAGCAAAGATTATGAACTTAAGATTTGTAAAATAATATATGTCTACCTTGCTGATGCGCCCTCCTGCTATTATATTCCTGCTAAAGGATGTCTCAACACCTTCTGGTATACCTCCAGGTATATTGTCTATTGACATATACTCCTAGAACAGCTAATACTTGTCTGTTGTACTGTGAAGTAGCCATTGCCTCATCAACCTTACCTCTCACACTCCCGACCAGGTGCAGTACCATAATACCAAGGTACAAGTTCACTTTACACTCAATGTTTATAAACGTCTGAAGCACCTCCCAACCACCTTCCTATACATACATCTGGACCCATTCTGGACCTCCTCTCCCAGCTGGCTGCCTACTTAAAAGCTCCACCCAAAAACTGAGTGACCTTATATTATTTTGACACGTGTGGCTACAGATGAATTTCACTCCTAAATGGATATAGTATAGGTCAAATGATTATTAACGAACTCGCATTTAAGTGGGTGTATAGGCTTTAACCCAACCTTCACCACTCATGATTATCATAACCTACATCACTCATAATTATCCCAACCTACATCACTTATAATTATCACAACCTACACCACTCATAATTATCACAACCTACACCACTCATAATTATCACAACCTACACCACTCATAATTATCACACTGTTGATGATTTTGTCTGATCACATTCACCAGTGACCTCCTGTATATAAACCTGTGGTAAACTTTATCTTGTATGTTGCCAAATATAAGAGGTGAAAGATAGCAAATGATATGAGAACAAGCAATCAGTTCATAGTTTTTATCTGACAGGTAACAAAGGGTATGAGGTAAACTTTGTAAAAAAAAAAAAAAAAAAAAAAAAATAATAATAATCATGGCCCATACCAGTGTTATGATGACCCCGGACTGAGAAATCTGTGGCCAGCCTAACAGCAGGTGGTGATGACCAGAGGCGAGGGAACGAATTATTGATCATAAGCAATCAACACACTCCTCAAAGAAAATCCTTGAAAAATATTATGAGGACTAGTAAGACAACCAGGACAATCATCACCAAATGGCCTTCTATTTGTACAGACAATCCAGAGATAGAAATAATATTAAACCAATTGATGCATAAGAAGGAAGTGTGAGGTGGATGGAGGTGAACCTTACCACTGGGCAGAAGGGCGGTGCCCCTGGCGAGGATTGTACACCCATGATCCAGGACCCAAACATGACCAGCTGCATGATGTGTGTCCCATTCATCTTCCATTGCCAAGCTGTTGAGAGGAGGATGTAGCAATAGTCTCCCACACACACACACAAGGAGAACATGTTACTTGACTGATAGCCATTATTATACCCATGACAGAAGTGGACATGACTATGTCAACATTTTTTTTAACAGTTTATGGAGATATACGGCACAAATACACCATATTTGTGTGAGCTGTAAGTGATAGTGTATAAACAAACTAAAATACACTAAGGTAGGTCCACTTTGGTACTGGATACATACTTCACCAGCCAAAAAGATAGTACTGGATACATACCTCACCAGCCAAAAAGATACGTTGTATTGTTTTACAATTTCACGGTTACGGGAGAAGTTACAACAGCGTAGCATTCCTTAACGAGTCCCACATTGTTTGATGTATGAATCATTGCCTCACTGTCACTCGCGAGAAGTCCCAGGTACGTCAGTTATTTAGGTTGATGATGTAGTATTCATGAACACATCAACGTATGTTGTCATATTCCAATCATTCTTACCTACATACGCAACATTATTATAGGCTTAAGCTCATCATTTCTGCAGAGCTAAGGAGTCTGATAAACAAATTAGTCCGAGTAGACCATTAAGTTGAAAACTGATAAGAAATCTATCGTTTATGTCTCTTCTTGAGGTATCTGGGTACCTTAGTGCCCTGGACTGCAGATGACTGTGTACACATAAGCTCAATGCTGAGATGGGTTAGACCCCAATGTTGATGTAAGAACTGCTATAATGATGTACTTGGCATATGTAAAAACTCCCATACATCTCTACGCACCAGTCTTGGGGGGGCTTCCATGATAAAGGTACTTGTGGCCTGACGATAAAGATGAAAATAGGAAGCCTTGACATCATACCATACGACCTTAGTGATGGTGTACATCATGAAAGACCATATGGAGGACGAAGAAGTGATTGAAATGATTCTCATGACGGCAGTGGAGGATCAGCTTGGTCGATAATGTTGTCGCTGCTCAATTGTTGAGGCACAAGAGCCATCATCTCCAAATGGATCCACAGAACAGCCACTGATATGATTGTGTTTGCAGTAGTTAAGTTGATCACAATTAACAAAAGCCACAGCGCGTTCAGCCACACTTAATAGCAGACCATATCTGAAAAACACCATTCCTTACGTGGGTGGAATAACGCCATTGTGACCCAACCTAATGGTAATAGATTACAGAAGCATTGATAACCATACACCTAATGGTGATAGATTATAAGAATTAATAACCATACACCTAATGGTAATAGATTACAGAAGAATTGATAACCATACACCTAATGGTAATAGATCACAGAAGAATTAATAATCATCCATTTAAAATACTGAACTGTTCGCCAGATTCGTTTGTCTTGAGCTTAAACAAATGACAATCATAGTTTAATTATCTCTGATCCTCTCTCCTTATAACTCGTCTCAGATATCCTGAGACCAAAATGTACCACGCCAGGTACCTGGTAAAGACTAGGATGTGTGTATATACATAGGGGTAATGACCTAGTAGATACTAGGATGTATGTGTGTGTGTGTGTGCATACATAGGGGTAATGACATGGTACATACTAGGATATGTACATACATAAGGGTAACGACATGTTATATACTAGGATGTGTGTGCATACATAGGGGTAATGACATAGTACATATATACATGGTTAATAGACGGGGAATCACATATGTACAACTCTCTCCCCGTAACACACAAAGTAATCACATGTACAACTCTCTCTTCGTAACACACAAATAGTAATCACATATGTACAACTCTCTCTTCGTAACACACAAATAGTAATCACATATGTACAACTCTCTCTTCGTAACACACAAATAGTAATCACATATGTACAACTCTCTCCTCGTAACACACACACAGTAATCACATATGTACAACTCTCCGTAACATACACAGTAATCACATATGTACAACTCTCTCTCCGTAACACACACACAGTAATCACATATATACAACTCTCCTCGTAACACACACACAGTAATCACACATGTGTCAACAGAACTGATACAGATTCATGTGAAATAGCTTTCCATGAGTATGATAATGTTTTATCTTACACTAGGTAAATAGGGTGATGAACACACCTTTTGCCTATTTGACATTTAAAGACTGTAATCAGGAAGGAACTAACTGATCTGTTTGAAGTAAATAGACGATAAAAAAGAAGATAATGTGTATGGAGAAAGTAACCCAAACCAATAAACATTAGTTATTTATTACCTTAGCTAGGTTGCGTGTGCAAGGCTATTGGGATGATTAGTACTTTGGCATATCTAGTTGTGTTTTGTAAATATAGACGCCCAGTACAACACTGTCTTCAGTTATGAAAAAAGAGAACTGGATAAGAGCAAACCCAACCCTGTCTTGCAAGATATGGCACAACAATTTATTGTTCCATGGTTCGATACCTGACATTCAGATGTTATATTTTTTTGCATATTATGGCTGAGTCTACCATATGAATGACTGTGAGGTTATGTAATGGACGAACTTTTGTAACAGCTGTACCATAATTGTCCACCCACTGGGGTCTGACGAAAGACAATTTTGTAAGCTTTGTAATCCTTTTGCGCTACCGCTCACAGGTGAGCATTGGGTGCAAAATAAAAATGGCCGCTGACGTCGGTAAAATCTAAACGTCTGATTTATATACTTTATACAGAAGCAACTGCTCTTTCCTCTTATATTTCTTTTCCAAAACTAAGATAAAAGCTTTGTTGTCGGGTATAAGGAGTTATAAAAGCTCTGAGTACAGTAACTGATAAAAGTTCTGCTATGAATACAGTGGATAAGAAAGAAATTAAACTGACAAAATTTGTGTTAATTCTTTGGTTCAGAGAATCACACGAAGGCAAATGGAGGCTGGTGGACCACTAGCCACTCATAGATGGCCCAGAGATGGTATACCAGTGGTCAGTTATAGTGGCCCGGATATGGTATACCAGTGGGCAGTTACAGCTGGCCCTGGAATTGTATACCACAGGCCAATTATAGCTCTTTGAAACAAGAATTACTTAAAAACTAGAACAAGGATTACTGAGGTTGGAGGCAGACGGTGCTGGTGACGAGAGAGAATGCTAGCGAAGCTAAGACTTAAGGTGACACGGAAAGTAATATCAACAGTTACAAGGTTGACAGTTGACTGCCACGGGAGGGAACTAGTGTTACCAGACGCCAAGGATGAGAACCTAACCTGCCATGAGAACCTAACCTGCCATGAGAACCTCACCTGCCATGAGAACCTAACCTGCCAACAGCAGATGGTCAGCTGCAGGTAGACCTGCGTGGGGCAGGTTTGTAAACATACTCTCCACCAACGCTGTAAAGATGCCCAAACTAATGTTAATGGGGAAATCAAAAGCAGAATACAACACACACACACACGGTGAAGATGATCAACGCACTGGCACAAAAATATAAGATACATTATTGTGTTAAGAAGTTTGACGACTGCAGGGAGGGAATGCAAGGAAACCCTCTTAGGTAACCCTGTTCCCTCCAGAACATGAACTACGTGGCAGTCAATACTAAGAACTCTGAGCAAGATTAAGGTACTAATCCTGGCCTGATACATCACAAAACAACTACAGAACACTCCAAAAGTTTGCGTCTGACACACTTTTGTCATTCGTGACTTCAAAAGTCTATATCTTCCTCTTTATGGCCTGTCTTTTCAGTCATGTATATGTCTTCACTTATCTCACCACGCGTAGTACATCCAAGGTTACACAAGTATTCCAATGACATAGATCTATTATCAGTGAATAATCCTACTCTAGGAAGATGTATTTTAACGTGTTTTTTTTTCACAGTTCAGCAGTTTGTAACACTGATACGAACCTTTTCCCTTTCACACTTGTCTATGAAATTCATATTTCTTAAATTCATATTTCCTGCCAGCGATTGAGCCGGAGGGAGAGGTGGGTGGGGAGGTGCCCTCTGCTTTTACTATCTGGTTTGAATCACATTATAAAGTAAGACATCAGATAAACTCGTCATGAACCATCAGATCTTTCGCTGTCTCTCCTTCTCATGTACTCCCATCCCCAGTGCCCTTTCATCTTAACTATAGAAAAAAATAACACATGCTGCAGCCACAACAAAGTATAAAATAAGGCTCTGATATTCATCAGATTAATAGTAACCCTTCTTTAAAAATACAAAGACAAATTGCCATGAACGACGTAGGGTAGAGCCAAAAATGATACATGTTTAAGGAAGCAATGTTTAAAAAGATATCTGGCCAAAATTAGAAGATAACTGAGACGATGATTATAAAGACCTGCCCGACCATTAAAAAGAGAAGCAATTAAACACACACACTTTGGGCTGTTTAGTTAATGGTTACATCCTCAACCTGGCTAAGAAAATAGGTGGAACAATATCCTAGCCAAGGTCACCTCAGTTATATGACAAATGATCATAATCCTCCAAAGAAAAGAAAGAAAATATGAGATGAATGAAAGATACTGAAGTGGTGTAGTCAGTGAGTGGGTCAGGCCCTACAGAACACTGGAATTCTACACCAACTAGCACAAGGTGGACAGGTGGCACCACACTGAGTGTGCCAACTGAAAACGCCACTGGTGTTAAGGGTGATCATGCACCACCTGGGGCGAAAGTCATGATGAATGAAGAGTTGAAGGAAAGACACAGCAGAACCCAATGGATGAATGAAGATATAAACCAGGAAAATATGGCCCAAGACTACCTTAATTACATGGTCTTCGAAATATGAACTAAACGAGAAATATAATTTGGACGTTAATTCCAAAGTTCGATGACCGAGCATGATGAAATGTGAAACAAACAGATGGTAAGGGTTGGGTGGAGGGGCAGCACCCAGCTGTGACTGATGACCCACCTGGTAAAAATCTAATCCCAGAAAATGCCGTCATGGTATAAAAACACAAACAAAGGCGAGAGACAGGCCAACCCTCGTACCATATTTTACAAAAAGATTTAGAGTTCTAGTGAGAGAGTATGTATATATATGCTCTTATAATCATCTTGAACATCTAAAGGTGTTCAACTTTGACGGCCATAACCAACCTGGGTAGTTGATAGGTCTTGAGGCCAAGCTAACCACCCAACCACTCGTTGAACTAGCCACCAAAACATCCCTGGAGGAGGCTCGTGAGGGTGGGAGACTAATTATATTCTCATTATGAACACAATCATCATGTTCATGGATGACCAGATGTTTAAGAAGATATAAACGCCGATGTATTTCACCCGAAACTATAATTTACCGCAAGTCAGCCAGCCACGCCAGTGAGTTCATATAAATGTAGGAAGAACTGTACTATAATCTCCATGTTGAGACCCTCTGTAAGGTGTATGTTAAAGAGGGAGAGAAATGGTAACGTGATAACCAGAAATGATTTTCAAGATGGCCACACAATGACGTTGTCAAAGTTTTTTTTTTTTTTTTTGAGAAAGCATTTCTTCAGCCATAGAGTTGTGGACTCGTACGACAAGATGATCCAAGTAAAGAGTAACTATACTAGACTGATAAGTCTTATGTGAATGAGATGCAAGGATAAGAGATGGAAACCTTAGAGAGCAAAGCTTCCTCTACAGTGTCAACTCATGGCAGTACTGCCAAAGGCCTGAGTCAAATTTCTTGGAAAGAAAATGTTCTCGGAAAATAATTCGAAATTAATTGAGGGTGAAGTTTGATCCTTTGAGCATTTCATTTACAGCTAAAATATGCATTAACCCAGAAATTAATTATGAAATTATAGATGGAAAGTGACAATTTTTATGCATTAAATAAAAATTCTTATGATTTGAGTGTCCGGCACCAACTAACGTATATCAGCTAAGAAATTTAGCGAAATGTAGACATTTTGGGAGAATATTTTTGAAAATCTAGCACTAGAGATACTAAGAAGAACACTTACGAAGGTAATACCCAAAAGATGCAGAGAACTTAATATGGTGTGATGAGACTGAGATCTGGTTTTCCCTTCTCACATTGAATGGTAGAGGTTGCTAAGCCGTCATACCCGTCCACTTTATATCTCTCCACATTTCAAATAAGACATACCCCTGGGTGCCATTACTGATCCGGAGAGTTATCAAGATGATTTATGATGAGAAACACCTTATATTAGAGCCCATATATGGAAATTTTGTTAAACTTTCACAAGCAGACCCGCCTCCTCATGACGTAAATATAGACGACAGAATCGTTGTCTGAGAAAAGGATCAGGAGGTTCATGGAAGCCGATTCATACACCTTAGTGGTATAGGATTATATACTTGTAGGATTTGATGGTATAGCGTGATGCTCACCTTCCTCTCCCTCTACCTTGCTAGTGTTATTATCAGCCACAATGTTTCTTGAGGAAGTTGACTGATGTGTCAGGGGAATTGACTACATTCAGCGCCTTGTACTGATAAATTATGTCCTCCTCGTCTCTGCGGTAGCTGCCAGAGCAGCCATCGCCACACTAGGCTGGGACCTCCCAGCCAACCTACCCATGCAGTGTGACACGCCCATTTACGGTAATATTGAAAACCATAAACATGTAATGGCTCGGAGTTTCCAATATACAACTGGAATAGCTAAATAGACTTGTAATTACCTATATGCTTGTGTTGAATTGGCCGAGGGACACTGAATAGTACAGCCTTTTTCTGCATGAGGGCCACTTTATGAAGACGTTGAAGGGCTAGAGTCTTGGTAATGACCCTGACATATTTCCAAATGGTTCGGCAGAAACATAAACCGTGGAAAACTATGATGTGGTCAGGAATGTCTAATGTAACCAGAGGTACACACGGCTGACATAGGAAAAACCAGGTGTATTTCAGATGTGGGGAAAAAAGATATCAACTTGGAAAGCAACGTAACATATTTTGTGCTGGTGTGAGTCGACCACATTTGTGTAAAATTGAGGTGCTAACCTCTCAGTTATTTATATAAATATTTTACATGTATTTTGCAAAAAATAAACCCAATTACAGGAACACTTTATATTTCATAGTGTTATACACCTCAGCTAACCATATGCTACCTCTGGCTCAAACCATACATGACCAGGTGAGTACCATACCATACATGACGGTATGGTAATCACCTGGTAATGGAATACTACACAAATACCTGTTTATTATCCTTCCTCACATAAGTAATGGGGTTATACCATCTGAAGAATGCCATAAACTTGACACTACTTCATGTCCAGTATTTACACGATCATATTTAGATTTCCAATTTAAGGGTACCACAGAATTGACAATTGATTTGGAGAAAGTGCTTATAAGTGAACATATATTTAGAAGTGATTTAGATTTAGATTGAGAGATGATATGTCGCAGTAATTTTTAACCTGACGGTAATACATGACTAATTGGGAAGGCAATGATGATCTAGGAGAATGTATGGTTAAAGTAAGGGAAGCTTTTCTGAAAATAGTTGCTTTGTAAAAATCTCATTTAAACTTGAATTAGTAATTTGCTAGTTTAGATCTGCAGTGGTGTTGAGTGATTTTGTATTGCAGTATTAAGATAATCATTTAGAAATAAAATAACAGCTGCAGAGCATGGTTTAGAGTACAACATAACTTTCATATATAAGTGGTAATTGGGGGTGTCCGTTACTGTATATTTTGATGTATTACTCAGTACAGGAATGACCATATGGTCAAAAATACACATATGAACATTGTAAGTTGTTTTAAATAATGTAATTAAAAGTATTTTTACTTATTGGTTATAAAAGTGGAGAGACAAAAGTGTTCACAAGAGAGAAGGTAAATTGGCTAGAATGCAAGAAAAAGTATGAAAGAAGGATTACAAAAAATTTTGATTAAGGTGCTCTAGATGTAGGAATACAATCATGTGTGATTGAGATGTTTAAGTTGTTTAAAGAAAGTCTGTTAAAGATTTTAGAATAAGTAGGTGAATTCAAGGTTAAGATGTATAAGAATAAAAGGTGTGATGCATGGTGGATGGACCAGATTAGAAATGCTTCGGAAGAAAAGAAGATAGCATATGATAGATTGCGTAAAAGGAATGTATCAGTGGAAGTTCAACAAAGGAGCAGGGTAGAATATAAGATGTGTAAGCTGAATGTTAAGAAGATAATTGATAAAAACAAAGAAAGAGTCAATGAAGATTTTGGAAGAGAGATGAGAGAAAAGCATAGGGAAGGATAGAAATTGTATTGGGATGAGGTGAAAAAGGAAAAGGTGGCAGTAAGAGTGGAAATGTGAATGTGAGAAGTAAGGAGTGGGAGTAGCTGAATCAAAAGGACGAATTGAAAGGAAGATGGAAAAAGTATTTTGAAAAACTGATGAAATATGGGAGAGGCAGCAGTTATGTGTATGGTATGGAGGATGGAAGGAAAAGGATGCAAGTAGCAAGAAGGGAGGTGAAAAGGGCAATAATAATGTTGAAGGTGGGAAAGGTGCTGGAGTGGATGGGATTATGGCTGAAGTATGGAGGAGAAAGTGTGATAAAGTGGTTGCATTTGATATGTAATTTAGCATAGAAGCCAAAGGTTGTGCCTGATGAATGGGTGAAAGCTATTATTGTTCCTTAATTCAAAGCAAAAGGTGCTAAGGATGTATGTAGTAATTATAGGGGGTGGTAAGTCTTAAATATACTAGGAAAAGTACATGGAAGAGTGTTGATTGATAGTGATGGAAGTGACTGAATGCAAAATAAATGAGGAACAAGAGGGTTTTGGGAAAGGTAAGGGATATATGAATCAGATCTTTGTGGCGATAGTTACCCCACATTTTCCCAGATCACCACAGCCTTCCCAACTAGTCATGTATTATGTGGTGATAGTTATGCCACATTTCCCCAGATCATCACAGCCTTCCTAACTAGTCATGTATTACTGTGGGGTTAAAAGTTCTACTGATCACCTCCCCTCAACCTAAATCACTTCTAGATATAAGTTCACTTGTAAGCATCTTCTCTAAATTGGTTACTTCTGTGGTGCCTGTAAACTGTTGGATGGTGTGAAAGCCTTCTATAGAGGAGCAAATGCATGTGTAAGAATAGATGGAGAGTTGAGTAAAAGTTTTGGTATTCATGTGTGTGTGAGGCAGGGCTGTGTGATGTCAACGTGGCTTTTTAACATGCATATGGATGGTGTGTTAAGATATATGAAAGCAAAACTAGGGAAAGGGGATTCAGAGATGGAGTGTGGTAGTAAAGTACAGTGGCAAGTGACAAGCTTGCTTATGGATGATAATTGCTGAGGGTAGAGAGAAATTGCAGAAGGTTGTATGTTTCATGAATTGTGTAAGTTTAGGCAGTTGAAGGTATATATGAGTAAAAGTGATGTTGTTTGGAAGGAAACAGTGAAAGTATAGATTTTGCAAAGCCCTGTAGAGTGAGAATGTACTAAACCGTGGTCTAGATATGGGGTTGGGGAGAGAGAGAGAGAGAGAGAGACTGGAAGAGGTGACAGAATTTACGTATTTTGGTGGCTATCTGGAGTAAGTTTGATGATATGGAAGGAAAGAGTAGTCCAGAGTAGAAGAGTCACTGTGACTCTTAATAGAATAATGAAAGGCAGAGGCTTAAGTATGGAAGTGAAGAAGGAATTAAGGGACAGCTTTATCCTCCCAATCCTGAGTGTTATGCAGCTGAAACATGGACATGGAACGAATCACTCAGCTCAAGAGTCAAGGCTATGGAAATGAGCTATTTTAGAGGAGCATGTGGTATGACTGTATGGAATGAAGAATGAAATGAGGGGTGTATGAGAGATTTAGTATGACAGGGAATGCAAAGGGAATGAATTGTGGGGTGGTAGCGTGTGTAATGCTAATACTTTGAGTTGGTTTGGGCATGTGGAAAGAATGCAAGACAGGAAGTTACCAAGGAGAGTGTATGATAGTACATTAAAAGGAGTAAGTGTGAGAGGAAAATGACAAGTGACATGGGGAAGTAGAGTGGAAGAGTCCTGAAGAGAGAGAAATGCATGAGGTGTGTGAGGGAGGCATGTAAGGACAACGATAAGTGGAGATTCTTTTGCCCTTTGATGGGAGTTCCTGGAGGGAACAGGCATCATAGATGTAGAAAGATAGATAGCTGTGTTTGATAGGTTTTAATATTGCCATGATCATTAGTGGTGACCCAGAAAAACTTTTATTCCAAGTCTGAGGAGCAGTGATGCTCCCATGGCTGATTATTAGTAGAGAGTTGTGGTGAGAAGGAGCAACATGTTTGAAGGAATCATGCCTCAGCTGAGTCATAATCTGGTACTGCTTCCTTATTTGATTTCCTTACATGCACAAAAACCTTAACGATAGGCTAGCACTTCATCAGTTGATATGTCAGTGTAATATATGATAAAGTCTATATGAACTTGTACAGCAGATGCCAGTCGGCACATGCACAGAACATCAGGACCAAGTCTATATCAGTACAGACTGCTTTCTTGGAATTGGAACAGTGTCTGTTGTTTCTGAAGTTAGTTGAATCAGGGTTTTACTTTACTATGTTTGACTGAACCATGTAAAATATGGTGATACTCGTAAGGGTTTTAGATACATGGGAAAATGTGGAGTTGACTAGATTAGGTAAATTACCTACAAAATATCAGCAAAGCCTACAAAAAGCATAACTTAGTAGCCATAATGATAATGTACTTCAGTTACAGATTATTGGTTGAATTGAACATCATTGTCTAATTTTCATATCCATATCCTAACAAGCTTCAGTACTTATTTGGGGCTGACTTAAGACCACTGACTTATGGGGTTTCAGCCAAACATCTATATATCTCACTTTGATTAAAAAGTTTGTCCTAGTTTCTAATTTGAAATATTTCTTGTACAGTTTAAGACTGCAACTCCTGAGAGATTGTGTGCTGCTAGATTAAAAAATAAATCATTCATATCCTCCAAACCTTTGAAGCTTCAGTTGGGTCATTTTTCCCTCTTTGCCTTTTGAAAAGTGGCAGCAGTTTCATACAACAGAGCCTCACACCATAAGAGCACTGCCTCTGGCTAGGAGCTAACTTGGTGGCCCTTGCCTGCACTCTGTCAAAACATGAATTGAGTTCCATTGCAGACACGTGTAGTCTAGGTTTTACCTGGTTTCATATAGTATAATTAATTTACTATCTATGCATATGAAATGTTATCTGATCTGTCCTAAGACATTCATACCTAGGCTGCAGCTGTTACACATTAAAGACTTGGTTTCAGGTTATGCTTGATCCATGCACTCAAGTCTTCTCTTACCTCCTTCAAAATGTGCAGTGTTCCATCTTGAATGGCCAATTTATATTTGTAGCCTTTATTACCATGATCCATATGCAACTTCTTGCATTTTTCAACATTATATACCAGATGCTAGTATCTGTACTACTGATCTTCAGATTATTTTCTTTTAGTTCTCTCTTCTGCCTCTCATTGACTTTGATAAAGAGAGTGGTGTCGTCAGCAAACATCTTGATGACACTAGTATTTCAGGGAGGTCACTAATGTATATGATGAATAGAAGACCAGTAAGAGAGCCAAATGGAACACTACTGTTAAGTGTAGCCTTCTCGAAGTACTTTAGCGATTTCCAAGACAAAAATTCATTCCTCGGTCAGCTAGGAAAGCATAATTCATTCGAGGATTTTGCTCCTAATGCCATAGCTCCATTAGCTTTTGACATAGTTGTCTGTAGGACATAGTGTCGAAAGCTTTTTGAGGGTTTGTTTCCATAATTGCAGTTGCCTCAAATAGGTTTGTGAGGCAGGATTTGTTTTTAGAAGAGAAAAAAAGCCATGCTGGTGAACCAACTTTAAATTTTTCTACTGCTGTGAATTGCTTGGCTGCTTGCTATGTTGTTTGTTTGTTGACGCTCATTTTGACAGTGTTCAATTATAAATGGGTGTGACTGGTATATATTGAGTAGAATATTGAAAGTTAATTTATGACTTTTAAGGTAGATTTAATTTTTACTTTTGCTTTAACCCCTTGATTTTACTGATATTCTACTGTTGTGTTATTTGATATCACTCATGAAGTTATGATACTCCATATCATGCTCTACATGTTACTTTAATTCTTAAACATTGCCAAACAGAATCACTTGGTAAACATTCAGATGCATTAGCATTTCAGATAGACTGATAGATTACCCCTAGATAAACCCTTTTCTATTTTATTGTAGAAATGTAAATGTCATGTCATTTGCATTCATTTCCTGGATTTTGTTTGATTTATGTGTTTAGTGTTTGCTGACTGTTAACTTACTCAAACCCCATGTGACCAGCTTGAAAGAATGAAGATGACAACAATGCCTTTGGTATATTTTGATGATAATATTGAAGGCAAACATAAATCTTGGCCCATAAGTGAAGTTAGGTGAGGTTTTCACAGATTATGGTGATTTATACTATGATGTTACAATTATACTTCACGTTTTACCTGGTCATTGTAGCCCTTCTGTCACTTTATGTAGGAAAAAAAATAATGCTTCAAAATTGTTCCCAAGTACTAAATACCTGGAAGAAGTAAAGAATCTATTTACATGCATTCGATCCTAATTCATGTCCATAGTACAGTATTAATAACTCAGTAGTAGGGAGATATGTGAAGCTCCAGGAAAATTTAGGGCTGGTAGAGTCTAGTTTAGCTCTGCATATGCCTTGTTATTACCTTTGGATAATGAGAGATTTTGTCATACATTGCTGTTGTAGTGCTTAGAAAATACAGTCGCTGAGCAGTATTTACAGCATTATACATTATTGAATGACTTTAGATAAAGGCAATAGTAGTGAGGGTTATGCATTTCGGGGGAAAGATGTGGAGGTTGATAAATGTAAGAATAGGTCAGACAGTTTCAGAGTACTTTTGATACACTTAACTGCCAGTAAGCACTAGGTGCGTCTAAATGCCTCTTGTCCTGATTGCTGCTGTATTTGGTATCTCTCTATAACAACTGTGGTGTGAAAGTCCTAGAATATTGGCTGATGCTCCTAAAACTTATCTAAGTGGTGTTCAAAGGCATTCATTGATGAGTTTTGAGAAGTTTCACCGGGCAGAAAGTTCCACATATTCACAACCATTTGCATGAAGTGTGTTTGCTAACATCCAATCTGCACCCTTCCTTGTGTTGCATCAAAGCTTGCCCTTTTATCATTCTATCATTGCAGTGTTTCAGTTCTCTCTAACATTTATCGTTATCATATAGCCTAGTCAAGATCTTGTAGACATTAATCATGTTGCCCCTGTTACATGTATAAGCTAAGGTTGGCAAATTTAGCTCTAGCTTTCAGCTTATGATCCTTGGTGAGCTGATTAGTCTGATGGATCTCTTTTGAACATTTCAATCATACCTATGTTGTTTAACTTGAAGGGATGCCAAATGATATTACAAAATCCAAATGTGGTCTAACTAGCATTATATGATAATGGAAATGCCTCTTGATCAAGATACATATAACTTGTGAATTAGTTCATTGGTGCTGTTAACTTTTTTTTTATGCTCAAAGGACAATCAAAGGTCCTTATATAATCCAATGTCTTTTTCATTGTTCACAGTCTCTGGATTCTATCTTGCTTTCCTGTGGTGTAATATTTATTGTCTTTTGCCGTAGATCTATTATGTACATATAGGAAACTTTAAATTTTTCTAAATAAAATTTGACCTTCCATTTATCAGGTATGCTTGTAATATCAGTACATCCTCTTGCAGCTTCTGTGCTTCTACATCTCTCAATGTGTCTGAATTTTCATGTTTCATACAAACAGGAAAATGTGAGAATGAACTGTCAGAACCTTGCAATGACACTGATAAACAAACAGGCCTATGATTAATGGATGGGTTCTTTCACTTCTTTTTTTAGAATTACAGAGACAAGAGCTTTCCAGGGACCTTACTTGTCAGTGAAATTGCACATAAGAATGCTAGTGAATATTTGATGACACCTTTCAACTTTAACATCCTTGACTGGTATCCATCAGGACGTGGTGATACGTTTTTTTTAAGCACAGGGAGGCTTCACCACAATATCTTTTGTAATTGTAGCTTGCCCAAAGAATTTCATGACCCTCAACATTCATGTTTTGGGTATGTATATGTCATTTATCCATCTCATTGAATACACAAACAGAGAACTTTCCTAAAGTTTTTACTTTTTTATCATCTGTACAGACCATGATCTGTATATCATCCTAGTCAGTATTGTTCCCTAATTAATTGTGGGATACAATTTCTTATTGTATTATTTACAGATTTTCAAAATAGAATAGGATTGATATTGGCTTGTATGGCTACATTCCTATTTTGTTATCCCTCTGAATTTTCTTTTTGAAAAGTCTAACTTGGTATCTGTATCTTGCAGATACCTTTTAGTTATCTATCTGAATCTCCATATATCTTCATCAACATCTGGCCTTTTTCCAAACTTTGTTTCAGATCGCTACTGTAATGCATGATGCATTTCCTGCCAGCCTTATCTGCTCTGAATCTTACCCTTTATGATGATTCATTGTGTTTCATCTTGGGGGCTATGGTAGAATTCCACATCACACTCATTTGCCATAAATACATCGAATATCCTTACCAACCAATCAACAACACAGTCACCCCTATTTTGATAAATTCCACTGCAGTACCATCCAAACGTGCTGCCTTGCTGGATTTTACCTTCCACAAAGCTTTCATTACCTTTTCTCTCGTAACCAACCATTCTCTCTGACCTCACTTCACACACCACCCTAACCAAAACACCTTATATCTGCCACTCTATCATCAAACACATTCAACAAACCTTCAAAGTACTCACTTCATCACCTTCTCACTTCATCAATACCTGTTGTTACTTTCCCACTTACCCCCTTCACCGATGTTTCCATTAGTTCTCTTGTCTTATGTATGTTATTTACCTCCTTCCAAAACATCTCTTTATCCTCCCTCAAGTTTAATGATACTCTTTCACCCCAACTCTCATTTGCCATTTTTTTCAACCCTTGCACCTTTATCTTGACCTCCTGCCTCTTTCTTTTAAACATTTCCCAGTCATTTGCACTCCTTCCTTGCAAGTATCGTCCAAATGCCTCTCTTTTCTCTTTTGCTAACAACTTTACTTCTTCATCCTACCAATTTCTACCCTTTCTAAGCTGTCCGCCTCTCACCTTCCTCATGCCACATGCATCTTTTGCACAAGCCATCACTGCTTCCCTAAATGCATTCCATTCCTCACCCACTCCCTTCACATCATTTGCTGTCACCTTTTGCCATTTACACTCAATCTCTCCTGGTAGTTCCTCACACAAGTCTCCTTTCCAAGTTCACCTACTCTCACCACTCTTCTCCCCAACATTCTCTTCTTTTTTGAAAACCTCTACAAGTGTTCACCTTCACCTCCATAAGATAGTGATCAGACATCCCACCAGCTGCCCATCTCAACACATTAAGATCCAAAAGTCTCTCTTTTGCACTCCCATCAATTTACATGTAACCCAGTAATGCCCTTTGACTATCCCTCCTACTCACATACATATATTTATGTTTTTTTTTTTTTTTTTTTTTTTTTTTTTTTTTTTCTCCAGTCTCCCGCGTTTGCGAGGTAGCGCAAGGAAACAGACGAAAGAAATGGCCCAACCCACCCCCATACACATGTATATACATACGTCCACACACGCAAATATACATACCTACACAGCTTTCCATGGTTTACCCCAGACGCTTCACATGCCCCGATTCAATCCACTGACAGCACGTCAACCCCAGTATACCACATCGCTCCAATTCACTCTATTCCTTGCCCTCCTTTCACCCTCCTGCATGTTCAGGCCCCGATCACACAAAATCTTTTTCACTTCATCTTTCCACCTCCAATTTGGTCTCCCTCTTCTCCTCGTTCCCTCCACCTCCGACACATATATCCTCTTGGTCAATCTTTCCTCACTCATTCTCTCCATGTGCCCAAACCATTTCAAAACACCCTCTTCTGCTCTCTCAACCACGCTCTTTTTATTTCCACACATCTCTCTTACCCTTACGTTACTTACTCGATCAAACCACCTCACACCACACATTGTCCTCAAACATCTCATTTCCAGCACATCCATCCTCCTGCGCACAACTCTATCCATAGCCCATGCCTCGCAACCATACAACATTGTTGGAACCACTATTCCTTCAAACATACCCATTTTTGCTTTCTGAGATAATGTTCTCGACTTCCAAACATTCTTCAAGGCTCCCAGAATTTTCGCCCCCTCCCCCACCCTATGATCCACTTCCGCTTCCATGGTTCCATCCGCAGCCAGATCCACTCCCAGATATCTAAAACACTTTACTTCCTCCAGTTTTTCTCCATTCAAACTTACCTCCCAATTGACTTGACCCTCAACCCTACTGTACCTAATAACCTTGCTCTTATTCACATTTATATTTATGTATATCTCTTTTTTTGAACCAGATATTCCCAATCACCAGTCCTTTTTCTGCACACAAATCCACAAGCTCTTCACCATTTCCATTCACAACACTGAATACCCCATGTACACCAGTTATACCCTCAATTGCCACATTACTCACCTTTGCATTTAAGATTTAGAGTATTGTATTTTATATTACTGAAGAAATGAATGTGAGGAGGGCTATGAAGATGAAAGAAAATGTGTCATAAAAGTAAGTGAAACTTCTGGAAATTAACAGGACATATGAATGCACCCTAACTGCTCTTAGCAGTACTTTGCTTTCAACATAGATGACAAAATACTTGAATGTTATGGTGTTTGCATTCATTTGTTGGGAGGTTTATTTGCTGTGATTGCTGTGTTCCATGTATGTTTACTTCCTTTCACTGCATGCAGCCTGCATGGCAGAAGGAAGACGACAACTATGTTCATTGTGTATGTTGACAATGATATTGAATTGTATGTAACCATTGAATCCTGGGTGAAATTAGGTGAGCTTTTCATTGGTTCTGTTGATGTCTAATTGTGTGTCACTTACTTTCACCCCAAATTTTACTGGATCACCATAACCTACCCATTTTTTATCCATTATTATATGAAATAAAGATAACAATCTTCATCGCATTTAGAGCCCACTGATGTGTTTCTTTGAAATCCATGTTATTTTTGTGGTACCCCTATACTAGAATTTTACCAATACAAGTATGCAGACAAGGCTATGAAAATCAGGAAACATGAGAGATTGAGTTATAGAAAAGTATCAAACCTTTTGAGAAATCAGCAGAACTTTTGAAAACCTAATCTAATGATACTGTACTAGTTAAGGGATGCCAGAGAAATAATCTTGTTAATTTGCAGAGAACACATATCATTGGACTGTTTGCACATAGTAATGTGGTTTAACCTTCTCACAGTGCAATTGATTACCTGGCTCATTCCCAAAAAAGGATGTATTTATCTCTTTGTATTCCTTTTTCAAAACTGATTGAAGCTGCATTGTTTATTGCTGACATTGGAAATCTTTGAAAACCACAACAGTTAGAAATAATGATTTAAACAAAATATTGAGGAAAATTAGAGAAGTGTTCTCCAGTAAATGGCATGAATACTAGTATGGGCAAGACTGAGGTTAAAATTATAAAATAAGAAAATATGTAGATATCAATATTCAAGATATAGAGCTGTCTTTATGTAGATTGGCAATTTTTGTATGAAAAATAAAATCCTTATTTTTACATTATCTTTATTTTTGCTGCTAATTCTCCTTTGTGCATTATGGCAGTCACATTCAAAATACTCCTCAGTATTGCTAATCTAGTTTCTTAAAAAATGAATATGGACCTCCATGGTGCAGCGGTTAGCATTCCTGATCATGACAGTCATAGACAACTGCATGGGTTTAAATGCTGGTCGTGGCAGTTCATCCAGTCATCCCACCTGTTCATCCACCCCTGGGGGTTGGTCAGTAAAATGGGAATGTGGCTAAGGCTTGGGTAATTATAAGATATATATTTTTGATTTTTTTTATACTTGATCGCCGTTTCCCATGTCAATGAGGTAGCACCAGGAAACAGATGAAGTAAAACCCATCCACTCATTTAGACACATGTACATACTTGCACATGCACGTACACATTCATTATATATATATATTTATTATTATTGTTTTGCTTTGTCGCTGTCTCCCGCGTTAGCGAGGTAGCACAAGGAAACAGATGAAAGAATGGCCCAACCCACCCACATACACATGTATATACATACAAGTCCACTTACGCAAATATACATACCTATACATCAACGTATACATATATATACACACACAGACATGTACATGTATACTCATGTACATATTGTCTGACTTTATTCATTCCCATCGCTACCCTGCCACTCATGAAATAACAACCCCCTCCCCCTGCATGTGCGTGAGGTAGCGCTAGGAAAAGACAACAAAGGCCACATTCATTCACAGTCTCTAGCTGTCATGTATAATGCACTGAAACCACAGCTCCCTTTCCACATCCAGGCCCCACAGAACTTTCCATGGTTTACCCCAGACGCTTCACATGCCCTGGTTCAATCCACTGACAGCACGTTGACCCCGGTATACCACATTGTTCCACTTCACTCTATTCCTTGCACGCCTTTCACCCTCCTGCATGTTCAGGCCCCAATCACTCAAAATCTTTTTCACTCCATCTTTCCACCTCCAATTTGGTCTCCCACTTCTCCTCATTCCCTCCACCTCTGACACATATATCCTCTTGGAAAATCTTTCCTTACTCATTCTCTCCATGTGAACAAACCATTTCAAAACACCCTCTTCTGCTCTCTCAACTACACTCTTTTTATTACCACACATCTCTTTTACCCTATTATTACTTACTCGATCAAACCACCTCAGCACATATTGTCCTCAAACATCTCATTTCCAGCACATCCACACTCCTCTGCACAACTCTATCTATAGCTTATGCCTCGCAACCATATAACATTGTTAGAACCACTATTCCTTCAAACATACCCATTTTTGCTTTCCGAGATAATGTTTTCAACTTCCACACATTCTTCAATGCTCCCAGAAGTTTTGCCCCCTTCCCCACCCTATGATTCACTTCCGCTTCCATGGTTCCATCCGCTGCCAAATCCACTCCCAGATATCTAAAACATTTCACTTCCTCCAGTTTTTCTCCATTCAAACTTACCCCCCAATTGACTTGACCCTCAACCCTACTGTACCTAATAACCTTGCTCTTATTCACATTTACTCTTAACTTTCTTCTTTCACACACTTTGCCAAACTCAGTCACCATCTTCTGCAGTTTCTCACAAATCAGCACCCAGTGCTGTATCATCAGCAAACAACAACTGACTCACTTCCCAAGCTCTCTCATCCACAACAGACTGCATACTTGCCCCTCTTTCCAATACTCTTGCATTCACCTCCCTAACAACCCCATCCATAAACAAATTAAACAACATAGAGACATCACACACCCCTGCTGCAAACCAACATTCATTGAGAACCAATCACTTCCTTCCTACACGTACACAAGCCTTACATCCTCGATAAAAACTTTTCAGCTGCTTCTAACAACTTGCCCCACACACCGTATATTCTTAATACCTTCCACATAGCATCTCTATCAACTCTGTCATATACCTTCTCCAGATCCATAAATGCTACATACAAATCCATTTGCTTTCTAAGTATTTCTCACATACATTCTTCAAAGCAAACACTTGATCCACACATCCTCTACCACTTCTGAAACCACACTGCTCTTCCCCAATCTGATGCTCAGTACATGCCTTCACCCTCTCAATCAATACCCTCCCATATAATTTCCCACGAATACTCAACAAACTTATACCTCTGTAATTTGAGCACTCATCTCTATCCCCTTTGCCTTTGTACAATGGCACTATGCAAGCATGCCGCCAATCCTCAGGCACCTCACCATGAGACAAACATACATTAGATATCCTCACCAACCAGTCAACAATACATCACCACCCCTTTTTTGATAAATTCCACTGCAATACCATCCAAACCCACTGCGTTGCCGGCTTTCATCTTCCGCAAAGCTCTCACTACCTCTTCTCTGTTTACCAAATCATTTTCACTAACCCTCTCACTTTGTACACCGCCTCAACCAAAACACCCTATATCTGCCACTCTATTGTCAAACACATTCAACAAACCTTCAAAATACTCACTCCATCTCCTCACATCACCACTACTTGTTATCACCTTCCCATTAGCCCCCTTCACTGAAGTTCCCATTTGCTCCCTTGTCTTACGCACTTTATTTACCTCCTTCCAAAACATCTTTTTATTCTTCCTAAAATTTAATGATACTCTCTCACCCCAACTCTCATTTGCCCTCTTTTTCACCTCTTGCACCTTTCTCTTGACCTCCTGCCTCTTTCTTTTATACATCTCCCAGTCATTTGCATTATTTCCCTGCAAAAATTGTCCAAATGCCTCTCTCTTCTCTTTCACTAACAATCTTACTTCTTCATCCCACCACTCACTTCCCTTTCTAATCTAATCTGCCCACCTCCCACGCTTCTCATGCCACAAGCATCTTTTGCGCAATCCATCACTGCTTCCCTAAATACATCCCATTCCTCCCCCACTCCCCTTACGTCCTTAGTTCTCACCTTTTTCCATTCTGTATTCAGTCTCTCCTGGTACTTCCTCACACAAGTCTCCTTCCCAAACTCACTTACTCTCACCACTCTTTTCACCCCATCATTCTATCTTCTTTTCTGAAAACCTCTACAAATCTTCACTTTTGCCTCCACAAGATAATGATCAGACATCCCTCCAGTTGCACCTCTCAGCACATTAACATCCAAAAGTCTCTCTTTCGTGCGCCTATCAATTAACAGGTAATCCAATGAAGCTCTCTGGCCATCTCTCCTACTTACATACATATACTTACTTCCTCCAGTTTTTCTCCATTCAAACTTACCTCCCAATTGACTTGACCTCAACCCTACTGTACCTAATAACCTTGCTCTTATTCACATTTATATTTATGTATATCTCTTTTTTTGAACCAGATATTCCCAATCACCAGTCCTTTTTCTGCACACAAATCCACAAGCTCTTCACCATTTCCATTCACAACACTGAATACCCCATGTACACCAGTTATACCCTCAATTGCCACATTACTCACCTTTGCATTTAAGATTTAGAGTATTGTATTTTATATTACTGAAGAAATGAATGTGAGGAGGGCTATGAAGATGAAAGAAAATGTGTCATAAAAGTAAGTGAAACTTCTGGAAATTAACAGGACATATGAATGCACCCTAACTGCTCTTAGCAGTACTTTGCTTTCAACATAGATGACAAAATACTTGAATGTTATGGTGTTTGCATTCATTTGTTGGGAGGTTTATTTGCTGTGATTGCTGTGTTCCATGTATGTTTACTTCCTTTCACTGCATGCAGCCTGCATGGCAGAAGGAAGACGACAACTATGTTCATTGTGTATGTTGACAATGATATTGAATTGTATGTAACCATTGAATCCTGGGTGAAATTAGGTGAGCTTTTCATTGGTTCTGTTGATGTCTAATTGTGTGTCACTTACTTTCACCCCAAATTTTACTGGATCACCATAACCTACCCATTTTTTATCCATTATTATATGAAATAAAGATAACAATCTTCATCGCATTTAGAGCCCACTGATGTGTTTCTTTGAAATCCATGTTATTTTTGTGGTACCCCTATACTAGAATTTTACCAATACAAGTATGCAGACAAGGCTATGAAAATCAGGAAACATGAGAGATTGAGTTATAGAAAAGTATCAAACCTTTTGAGAAATCAGCAGAACTTTTGAAAACCTAATCTAATGATACTGTACTAGTTAAGGGATGCCAGAGAAATAATCTTGTTAATTTGCAGAGAACACATATCATTGGACTGTTTGCACATAGTAATGTGGTTTAACCTTCTCACAGTGCAATTGATTACCTGGCTCATTCCCAAAAAGGATGTATTTATCTCTTTGTATTCCTTTTTCAAAACTGATTGAAGCTGCATTGTTTATTGCTGACATTGGAAATCTTTGAAAACCACAACAGTTAGAAATAATGATTTAAACAAAATATTGAGGAAAATTAGAGAAGTGTTCTCCAGTAAATGGCATGAATACTTGTATGGGCAAGACTGAGGTTAAAATTATAAAATAAGAAAATATGTAGATATCAATATTCAAGATATAGAGCTGTCTTTATGTAGATTGGCAATTTTTGTATGAAAAATAAAATCCTTATTTTTACATTATCTTTATTTTTGCTGCTAATTCTCCTTTGTGCATTATGGCAGTCACATTCAAAATACTCCTCAGTATTGCTAATCTAGTTTCTTAAAAAATGAATATGGACCTCCATGGTGCAGCGGTTAGCATTCCTGATCATGACAGTCATAGACAACTGCATGGGTTTAAATGCTGGTCGTGGCAGTTCATCCAGTCATCCCACCTGTTCATCCACCCCTGGGGGTTGGTCAGTAAAATGGGAATGTGGCTAAGGCTTGGGTAATTATAAGATATATATTTTTGATTTTTTTTATACTTGATCGCCGTTTCCCATGTCAATGAGGTAGCACCAGGAAACAGATGAAGTAAAACCCATCCACTCATTTAGACACATGTACATACTTGCACATGCACGTACACATTCATTATATATATATATTTATTATTATTGTTTTGCTTTGTCGCTGTCTCCCGCGTTAGCGAGGTAGCACAAGGAAACAGATGAAAGAATGGCCCAACCCACCCACATACACATGTATATACATACAAGTCCACTTACGCAAATATACATACCTATACATCAACGTATACATATATATACACACACAGACATGTACATGTATACTCATGTACATATTGTCTGACTTTATTCATTCCCATCGCTACCCTGCCACTCATGAAATAACAACCCCCTCCCCCTGCATGTGCGTGAGGTAGCGCTAGGAAAAGACAACAAAGGCCACATTCATTCACAGTCTCTAGCTGTCATGTATAATGCACTGAAACCACAGCTCCCTTTCCACATCCAGGCCCCACAGAACTTTCCATGGTTTACCCCAGACGCTTCACATGCCCTGGTTCAATCCACTGACAGCACGTTGACCCCGGTATACCACATTGTTCCACTTCACTCTATTCCTTGCACGCCTTTCACCCTCCTGCATGTTCAGGCCCCAATCACTCAAAATCTTTTTCACTCCATCTTTCCACCTCCAATTTGGTCTCCCACTTCTCCTCATTCCCTCCACCTCTGACACATATATCCTCTTGGAAAATCTTTCCTTACTCATTCTCTCCATGTGAACAAACCATTTCAAAACACCCTCTTCTGCTCTCTCAACTACACTCTTTTTATTACCACACATCTCTTTTACCCTATTATTACTTACTCGATCAAACCACCTCAGCACATATTGTCCTCAAACATCTCATTTCCAGCACATCCACACTCCTCTGCACAACTCTATCTATAGCTTATGCCTCGCAACCATATAACATTGTTAGAACCACTATTCCTTCAAACATACCCATTTTTGCTTTCCGAGATAATGTTTTCAACTTCCACACATTCTTCAATGCTCCCAGAAGTTTTGCCCCCTTCCCCACCCTATGATTCACTTCCGCTTCCATGGTTCCATCCGCTGCCAAATCCACTCCCAGATATCTAAAACATTTCACTTCCTCCAGTTTTTCTCCATTCAAACTTACCCCCCAATTGACTTGACCCTCAACCCTACTGTACCTAATAACCTTGCTCTTATTCACATTTACTCTTAACTTTCTTCTTTCACACACTTTGCCAAACTCAGTCACCATCTTCTGCAGTTTCCCACAAATCAGCACCCAGTGCTGTATCATCAGCAAACAACAACTGACTCACTTCCCAAGCTCTCTCATCCACAACAGACTGCATACTTGCCCCTCTTTCCAATACTCTTGCATTCACCTCCCTAACAACCCCATCCATAAACAAATTAAACAACATAGAGACATCACACACCCCTGCTGCAAACCAACATTCATTGAGAACCAATCACTTCCTTCCTACACGTACACAAGCCTTACATCCTCGATAAAAACTTTTCAGTGCTTCTAACAACTTGCCCCACACACCGTATATTCTTAATACCTTCCACATAGCATCTCTATCAACTCTGTCATATACCTTCTCCAGATCCATAAATGCTACATACAAATCCATTTGCTTTCTAAGTATTTCTCACATACATTCTTCAAAGCAAACACTTGATCCACACATCCTCTACCACTTCTGAAACCACACTGCTCTTCCCCAATCTGATGCTCAGTACATGCCTTCACCCTCTCAATCAATACCCTCCCATATAATTTCCCACGAATACTCAACAAACTTATACCTCTGTAATTTGAGCACTCATCTCTATCCCCTTTGCCTTTGTACAATGGCACTATGCAAGCATGCCGCCAATCCTCAGGCACCTCACCATGAGACAAACATACATTAGATATCCTCACCAACCAGTCAACAATACATCACCACCCCCTTTTTTGATAAATTCCACTGCAATACCATCCAAACCCACTGCGTTGCCGGCTTTCATCTTCCGCAAAGCTCTCACTACCTCTTCTCTGTTTACCAAATCATTTTCACTAACCCTCTCACTTTGTACACCGCCTCAACCAAAACACCCTATATCTGCCACTCTATTGTCAAAACACATTCAACAAACCTTCAAAATACTCACTCCATCTCCTCACATCACCACTACTTGTTATCACCTTCCCATTAGCCCCCTTCACTGAAGTTCCCATTTGCTCCCTTGTCTTACGCACTTTATTTACCTCCTTCCAAAACATCTTTTTATTCTTCCTAAAATTTAATGATACTCTCTCACCCCAACTCTCATTTGCCCTCTTTTTCACCTCTTGCACCTTTCTCTTGACCTCCTGCCTCTTTCTTTTATACATCTCCCAGTCATTTGCATTATTTCCCTGCAAAAATTGTCCAAATGCCTCTCTCTTCTCTTTCACTAACAATCTTACTTCTTCATCCCACCACTCACTTCCCTTTCTAATCTAATCTGCCCACCTCCCACGCTTCTCATGCCACAAGCATCTTTTGCGCAATCCATCACTGCTTCCCTAAATACATCCCATTCCTCCCCCACTCCCCTTACGTCCTTAGTTCTCACCTTTTTCCATTCTGTATTCAGTCTCTCCTGGTACTTCCTCACACAAGTCTCCTTCCCAAACTCACTTACTCTCACCACTCTTTTCACCCCATCATTCTATCTTCTTTTCTGAAAACCTCTACAAATCTTCACTTTTGCCTCCACAAGATAATGATCAGACATCCCTCCAGTTGCACCTCTCAGCACATTAACATCCAAAAGTCTCTCTTTCGTGCGCCTATCAATTAACAGGTAATCCAATGAAGCTCTCTGGCCATCTCTCCTACTTACATACATATACTTATATATATACTTATATATATACTTTGGTGTACAAAGTGAGAGGGTTAGGGAAAATGATTTGGTAAACAGAGAAGAGGTAGTGAAAGCTTTGCGGAAGATGAAAGCCGGCAAGGCAGCAGGTTTGGATGGTATTGCAGTGGAATTTATTAAAAAAGGGGGTGACTGTATTGTTGACTGGTTGGTAAGGTTATTTAATGTATGTATGACTCATGGTGAGGTGCCTGAGGATTGGCGGAATGCATGCATAGTGCCATTGTACAAAGGCAAAGGGGATAAGAGTGAGTGCTCAAATTACAGAGGTATAAGTTTGTTGAGTATTCCTGGTAAATTATATGGGAGGGTATTGATTGAGAGGGTGAAGGCATGTACAGAGCATCAGATTGGGGAAGAGCAGTGTGGTTTCAGAAGTGGTAGAGGATGTGTGGATCAGGTGTTTGCTTTGAAGAATGTATGTGAGAAATACTTAGAAAAGCAAATGGATTTGTATGTAGCATTTATGGATCTGGAGAAGGCATATGATAGAGTTGATAGAGATGCTCTGTGGAAGGTATTAAGAATATATGGTGTGGGAGGAAAGTTGTTAGAAGCAGTGAAAAGTTTTTATCGAGGATGTAAGGCATGTGTACGTGTAGGAAGAGAGGAAAGTGATTGGTTCTCAGTGAATGTAGGTTTGCGGCAGGGGTGTGTGATGTCTCCATGGTTGTTTAATTTGTTTATGGATGGGGTTGTTAGGGAGGTAAATGCAAGAGTCTTGGAAAGAGGGGCAAGTATGAAGTCTGTTGGGGATGAGAGAGCTTGGGAAGTGAGTCAGTTGTTGTTCGCTGATGATACAGCGCTGGTGGCTGATTCATGTGAGAAACTGCAGAAGCTGGTGACTGAGTTTGGTAAAGTGTGTGGAAGAAGAAAGTTAAGAGTAAATGTGAATAAGAGCAAGGTTATTAGGTACAGTAGGGTTGAGGGTCAAGTCAATTGGGAGGTGAGTTTGAATGGAGAAAAACTGGAGGAAGTGAAGTGTTTTAGATATCTGGGAGTGGATCTGTCAGTGGATGGAACCATGGAAGCGGAAGTGGATCATAGGGTGGGGGAGGGGGCGAAAATTCTGGGGGCCTTGAAGAATGTGTGGAAGTCGAGAACATTATCTCGGAAAGCAAAAATGGGTATGTTTGAAGGAATAGTGGTTCCAACAATGTTGTATGGTTGCGAGGCGTGGGCTATGGATAGAGTTGTGCGCAGGAGGATGGATGTGCTGGAAATGAGATGTTTGAGGACAATGTGTGGTGTGAGGTGGTTTGATCGAGTGAGTAACGTAAGGGTAAGAGAGATGTGTGGAAATAAAAAGAGCGTGGCTGAGAGAGCAGAAGAGGGTGTTTTGAAGTGGTTTGGGCACATGGAGAGGATGAGTGAGGAAAGATTGACCATGAGGATATATGTGTCGGAGGTGGAGGGAACAAGGAGAAGACGTGCTCTCAGTGGATTGAATCAAGGCATGTGAAGCGTCTGGGGTAAGCCATGGAATGCTGTGTAGGTATGTATATTTGCGTGTGTGGACGTATGTATATACATGTGTATGGGGGGGGTTGGGCCATTTCTTTCGTCTGTTTCCTTGCGCTACCTCGCAAACGCGGGAGACAGCGACAAAGTATAAAAAAAAAAGAAAATATATATATATGTGTGTGTGTGCATATATATATATATTTTTTTTTCTTTTTTTTTTTTTTTTTGCTTTGTCGCTGTCTCCCGCGTTTGCGAGGTAGCGCAAGGAAACAGACGAAAGAAATGGCCCAACCCACCCCCATACACATGCCTTGATTCAATCCACTGACAGCACGTCAACCCTGGTATACCACATCGATCCAATTCACTCTATTCCTTGCCCTCCTTTCACCCTCCTGCATGTACAGGCCCCGATCACACAAAATCTTTTTCACTCCATCTTTCCACCTCCAATTTGGTCTCCCACTTCTCCTCGTTCCCTCCACCTCCGACACATATATCCTCTTGGTCAATCTTTCCTCACTCATTCTCTCCATGTGCCCAAACCATTTCAAAACACCCTCTTCTACTCTCTCAACCACGCTCTTTTTATTTCCACACATCTCTCTTGCCCTTACGTTACTTACTTGATCAAACCACTTCACACCACACATTGTCCTCAAACATCTCATTTCCAGCACATCCATCCTCCTGCGCACAACTCTATCCATAGCCCATGCCTCGCAACCATACAACATTGTTGGAACCACTATTCCTTCAAACATACCCATTTTTGCTTTCCGAGATAATGTTCTCGACTTCCAAACATTCTTCAAGGCTGCCAGGATTTTCGCCCCCTCCCCCACCCTATGATCCACTTCCGTTTCCATGGTTCCATCCGCTGCCAGATCCACTCCCAGATATCTAAAACACTTTACTTCCTCCAGTTTTGCTCCATTCAAACTTACCTCCCAATTGACTTGACCCTCAACCCTACTGTACCTAATAACCTTGCTCTTATTCACATTTACTCTTAACTTTCTTCTTTCACACACTTTACCAAACTCAGTCACTAGCTTCTGCAGTTTCTCACATGAATCAGCCACCAGTGCTGTATCATCAGCGAACAACAACTGACTCACTTCCCAAGCTCTCTCATCCACAACAGACTTCATACTTGCCCCTCTTTCCAAAACTCTTGCATTTACCTCCCTAACAACCCCATCCATAAACAAATTAAACAACCATGGAGACATCACACACCGCTGCCGCAAACCTACATTCACTGAGAACCAATCACTTTCCTCTCTTCTTACACGTACACATGCCTTACATCCTCGATAAAAACTTTTCACTGCTTCTAACAACTTGCCTCCCACACCATATATTCTTAATACCTTCCACAGAGCATCTCTATCAACCCTATCATATGCCTTCTCCAGATCCATAAATGCTACATACAAATCCATTTGCTTTTCTAAGTATTTCTCGCATACATTCTTCAAAGCAAACACCTGATCCACACATCCTGTACCACTTCTGAAACCACACTGCTCTTCCCCAATGTGATGCTCTGTACATGCCTTCACCCTTTCAATCAATACCCTCCCATATAATTTACCAGGAATAATCTAACAAACTTATACCTCTGTAATTTGAGCACTCACTCTTATCCCCTTTGCCTTTGTACAATGGCACTATGCACGCATTCCGCCAATCCTCAGGCACCTCACCATGAGTCATACAAACATTAAATAACCTTACCAACCAGTCAATAATACAGTCAACCCCTTTTTCAATAAGTTCCACTGCAATACCATCCAAACCCTTTGCCTTGCCGGCTTTCATCTTCCGCAAAGCTTTTACTACCTCTTCTCCGTTTACCAAATCATTTTCCTTAACCCTCTCACTTTGCACACCACCTCGACCAAAACACCCTATATATGCCACTCTATCATCAAACACATTCAACAAACCTTCAAAATACTCACTCCATCTCCTTCTCACATCACCACTACTTGTTATTACCTCCCCATTTGCGCCCTTCACTGAAGTTCCCATTTGCTCCCTTGTCTTACGCACTTCATTTACCTCCTTCCAGAACATCTTTTTATTCTACCTATATATATATATATATATATATATATATATATATATATATATATATATATATATATATATTTTTTTTTTTTATTATACTTCGTCGCTGTCTCCCGCGTTTGCGAGGTAGCGCAAGGAAACAGACGAAAGAAATGGCCCAACCCCCCCCCATACACATGTATATACATACGTCCACACACGCAAATATACATACCTACACAGCTTTCCATGGTTTACCCCAGACGCTTCACATGCCTTGATTCAATCCACTGACAGCACGTCAACCCCGGTATACCACATCGCTCCAATTCACTCTATTCCTTGCCCTCCTTTCACCCTCCTGCATGTTCAGGCCCCGATCACACAAAATCACGAAAAAGATTTTGTGTGAAAGATATATATATATATATTTTTTATATTTTATTATACTTTGTCGCTGTCTCCCGCGTTTGCGAGGTAGCACAAGGAAACAGACGAAAGAAATGGCCCAACCCCCCCATACACATGTATATACATACGCCCACACACGCAAATATACATACCTACACAGCTTTCCATGGTTTACCCCAGACGCTTCACATGCCTTGATTCAATCCACTGACAGCACGTCAACCCCGGTATACCACATCGCTCCACTTCACTCTATTCCTTGCACGCCTTTCACCCTCCTGCATGTTCAGGCCCCAATCACTCAAAATCTTTTTCACTCCATCTTTCCACCTCCAATTTGGTCTCCCACTTCTCCTCATTCCCTCCACCTCTGACACATATATCCTCTTGGAAAATCTTTCCTTACTCATTCTCTCCATGTGAACAAACCATTTCAAAACACCCTCTTCTGCTCTCTCAACTACACTCTTTTTATTACCACACATCTCTCTTACCCTATTATTACTTACTCGATCAAACCACCTCAGCACATATTGTCCTCAAACATCTCATTTCCAGCACATCCACACTCCTCTGTACAACTCTATCTATAGCTTATGCCTCGCAACCATATAACATTGTTAGAACCACTATTCCTTCAAACATACCCATTTTTGCTTTCCGAGATAATGTTTTCAACTTCCACACATTCTTCAATGCTCCCAGAAGTTTTGCCCCCTTCCCCACCCTATGATTCACTTCCGCTTCCATGGTTCCATCCGCTGCCAAATCCACTCCCAGATATCTAAAACATTTCACTTCCTCCAGTTTTTCTCCATTCAAACTTACCCCCCAATTGACTTGACCCTCAACCCTACTGTACCTAATAACCTTGCTCTTATTCACATTTACTCTTAACTTTCTTCTTTCACACACTTTGCCAAACTCAGTCACCATCTTCTGCAGTTTCTCACAAATCAGCACCCAGTGCTGTATCATCAGCAAACAACAACTGACTCACTTCCCAAGCTCTCTCATCCACAACAGACTGCATACTTGCCCCTCTTTCCAATACTCTTGCATTCACCTCCCTAACAACCCCATCCATAAACAAATTAAACAACATAGAGACATCACACACCCCTGCTGCAAACCAACATTCATTGAGAACCAATCACTTCCTTCCTACACGTACACAAGCCTTACATCCTCGATAAAAACTTTTCACTGCTTCTAACAACTTGCCCCACACACCGTATATTCTTAATACCTTCCACAGAGCATCTCTATCAACTCTGTCATATACCTTCTCCAGATCCATAAATGCTACATACAAATCCATTTGCTTTCTAAGTATTTCTCACATACATTCTTCAAAGCAAACACTTGATCCACACATCCTCTACCACTTCTGAAACCACACTGCTCTTCCCCAATCTGATGCTCAGTACATGCCTTCACCCTCTCAATCAATACCCTCCCATATAATTTCCCACGAATACTCAACAAACTTATACCTCTGTAATTTGAGCACTCATCTCTATCCCCTTTGCCTTTGTACAATGGCACTATGCAAGCATGCCGCCAATCCTCAGGCACCTCACCATGAGACAAACATACATTAGATATCCTCACCAACCAGTCAACAATACATCACCCCCCCCTTTTTTGATAAATTCCACTGCAATACCATCCAAACCCACTGCGTTGCCGGCTTTCATCTTCCGCAAAGCTCTCACTACCTCTTCTCTGTTTACCAAATCATTTTCACTAACCCTCTCACTTTGTACACCGCCTCAACCAAAACACCCTATATCTGCCACTCTATTGTCAAACACATTCAACAAACCTTCAAAATACTCACTCCATCTCCTCACATCACCACTACTTGTTATCACCTTCCCATTAGCCCCCTTCACTGAAGTTCCCATTTGCTCCCTTGTCTTACGCACTTTATTTACCTCCTTCCAAAACATCTTTTTATTCTTCCTAAAATTTAATGATACTCTCTCACCCCAACTCTCATTTGCCCTCTTTTTCACCTCTTGCACCTTTCTCTTGACCTCCTGCCTCTTTCTTTTATACATCTCCCAGTCATTTGCATTATTTCCCTGCAAAAATTGTCCAAATGCCTCTCTCTTCTCTTTCACTAACAATCTTACTTCTTCATCCCACCACTCACTTCCCTTTCTAATCTAATCTGCCCACCTCCCACGCTTCTCATGCCACAAGCATCTTTTGCGCAATCCATCACTGCTTCCCTAAATACATCCCATTCCTCCCCCACTCCCCTTACGTCCTTAGTTCTCACCTTTTTCCATTCTGTATTCAGTCTCTCCTGGTACTTCCTCACACAAGTCTCCTTCCCAAACTCACTTACTCTCACCACTCTTTTCACCCCATCATTCTATCTTCTTTTCTGAAAACCTCTACAAATCTTCACTTTTGCCTCCACAAGATAATGATCAGACATCCCTCCAGTTGCACCTCTCAGCACATTAACATCCAAAAGTCTCTCTTTCGTGCGCCTATCAATTAACAGGTAATCCAATGAAGCTCTCTGGCCATCTCTCCTACTTACATACATATACTTATATATATACTTATATATATACTTTGGTGTGCAAAGTGAGAGGGTTAGGGAAAATGATTTGGTAAACAGATAAGAGGTAGTGAAAGCTTTGCGGAAGATGAAAGCCGGCAAGGCAGCAGGTTTGGATGGTATTGCAGTGGAATTTATTAAAAAAGGGGGTGACTGTATTGTTGACTGGTTGGTAAGGTTATTTAATGTATGTATGACTCATGGTGAGGTGCCTGAGGATTGGCGGAATGCATGCATAGTGCCATTGTACAAAGGCAAAGGGGATAAGAGTGAGTGCTCAAATTACAGAGGTATAAGTTTGTTGAGTATTCCTGGTAAATTATATGGGAGGGTATTGATTGAGAGGGTGAAGGCATGTACAGAGCATCAGATTGGGGAAGAGCAGTGTGGTTTCAGAAGTGGTAGAAGATGTGTGGATCAGGTGTTTGCTTTGAAGAATGTATGTGAGAAATACTTAGAAAAGCAAATGGATTTGTATGTAGCATTTATGGATCTGGAGAAGGCATATGATAGAGTTGATAGAGATGCTCTGTGGAAGGTATTAAGAATATATGGTGTGGGAGGAAAGTTGTTAGAAGCAGTGAAAAGTTTTTATCGAGGATGTAAGGCATGTGTACGTGTAGGGAGAGAGGAAAGTGATTGGTTCTCAGTGAATGTAGGTTTGCGGCAGGGGTGTGTGATGTCTCCATGGTTGTTTAATTTGTTTATGGATGGGGTTGTTAGGGAGGTAAATGCAAGAGTCTTGGAAAGAGGGGCAAGTATGAAGTCTGTTGGGGATGAGAGAGCTTGGGAAGTGAGTCAGTTGTTGTTCGCTGATGATACAGCGCTGGTGGCTGATTCATGTGAGAAACTGCAGAAGCTGGTGGCTGAGTTTGGTAAAGTGCGTGGAAGAAGAAAGTTAAGAGTAAATGTGAATAAGAGCAAGGTTATTAGGTACAGTAGGGTTGAGGGTCAAGTCAATTGGGAGGTGAGTTTGAATGGAGAAAAACTGGAGGAAGTGAAGTGTTTTAGATATCTGGGAGTGGATCTGTCAGCGGATGGAACCATGGAAGCGGAAGTGGATCATAGGGTGGGGGAGGGGGCGAAAATTCTGGGGGCCTTGAAGAATGTGTGGAAGTCGAGAACATTATCTCGGAAAGCAAAAATGGGTATGTTTGAAGGAATAGTGGTTCCAACAATGTTGTATGGTTGCGAGGTGTGGGCTATGGATAGAGTTGTGCGCAGGAGGATGGATGTGCTGGAAATGAGATGTTTGAGGACAATGTGTGGTGTGAGGTGGTTTGATCGAGTGAGTAACGTAAGGGTAAGAGAGATGTGTGGAAATAAAAAGAGCGTGGCTGAGAGAGCAGAAGAGGGTGTTTTGAAGTGGTTTGGGCACATGGAGAGGATGAGTGAGGAAAGATTGACCAAGAGGATATATGTGTCGGAGGTGGAGGGAACAAGGAGAAGACGTGCTCTCAGTGGATTGAATCAAGGCATGTGAAGCGTCTGGGGTAAGCCATGGAATGCTGTGTAGGTATGTATATTTGCGTGTGTGGACGTATGTATATACATGTGTATGGGGGGGGTTGGGCCATTTCTTTCGTCTGTTTCCTTGCGCTACCTCGCAAACGCGGGAGACAGCGACAAAGTATAAAAAAAAAAAGAAAATATATATATATGTGTGTGTGTGCATATATATATATTTTTTTTTCTTTTTTTTTTTTTTTTGCTTTGTCGCTGTCTCCCGCGTTTGCGAGGTAGCGCAAGGAAACAGACGAAAGAAATGGCCCAACCCACCCCCATACACATGCCTTGATTCAATCCACTGACAGCACGTCAACCCTGGTATACCACATCGATCCAATTCACTCTATTCCTTGCCCTCCTTTCACCCTCCTGCATGTACAGGCCCCGATCACACAAAATCTTTTTCACTCCATCTTTCCACCTCCAATTTGGTCTCCCACTTCTCCTCGTTCCCTCCACCTCCGACACATATATCCTCTTGGTCAATCTTTCCTCACTCATTCTCTCCATGTGCCCAAACCATTTCAAAACACCCTCTTCTGCTCTCTCAACCACGCTCTTTTTATTTCCACACATCTCTCTTGCCCTTACGTTACTTACTTGATCAAACCACCTCACACCACACATTGTCCTCAAACATCTCATTTCCAGCACATCCATCCTCCTGCGCACAACTCTATCCATAGCCCATGCCTCGCAACCATACAACATTGTTGGAACCACTATTCCTTCAAACATACCCATTTTTGCTTTCCGAGATAATGTTCTCGACTTCCAAACATTCTTCAAGGCTGCCAGGATTTTCGCCCCCTCCCCCACCCTATGATCCACTTCCGCTTCCATGGTTCCATCCGCTGCCAGATCCACTCCCAGATATCTAAAACACTTTACTTCCTCCAGTTTTGCTCCATTCAAACTTACCTCCCAATTGACTTGACCCTCAACCCTACTGTACCTAATAACCTTGCTCTTATTCACATTTACTCTTAACTTTCTTCTTTCACACACTTTACCAAAGTCAGTCACTAGCTTCTGCAGTTTCTCACATGAATCAGCCACCAGTGCTGTATCATCAGCGAACAACAACTGACTCACTTCCCAAGCTCTCTCATCCACAACAGACTTCATACTTGCCCCTCTTTCCAAAACTCTTGCATTTACCTCCCTAACAACCCCATCCATAAACAAATTAAACAACCATGGAGACATCACACACCGCTGCCGCAAACCTACATTCACTGAGAACCAATCACTTTCCTCTCTTCTTACACGTACACATGCCTTACATCCTCGATAAAAACTTTTCACTGCTTCTAACAACTTGCCTCCCACACCATATATTCTTAATACCTTCCACAGAGCATCTCTATCAACCCTATCATATGCCTTCTCCAGATCCATAAATGCTACATACAAATCCATTTGCTTTTCTGAGTATTTCTCGCATACATTCTTCAAAGCAAACACCTGATCCACACATCCTGTACCACTTCTGAAACCACACTGCTCTTCCCCAATGTGATGCTCTGTACATGCCTTCACCCTTTCAATCAATACCCTCCCATATAATTTACCAGGAATAATCTAACAAACTTATACCTCTGTAATTTGAGCACTCACTCTTATCCCCTTTGCCTTTGTACAATGGCACTATGCACGCATTCCGCCAATCCTCAGGCACCTCACCATGAGTCATACAAACATTAAATAACCTTACCAACCAGTCAATAATACAGTCAACCCCTTTTTCAATAAGTTCCACTGCAATACCATCCAAACCCTTTGCCTTGCCGGCTTTCATCTTCCGCAAAGCTTTTACTACCTCTTCTCCGTTTACCAAATCATTTTCCTTAACCCTCTCACTTTGCACACCACCTCGACCAAAACACCCTATATATGCCACTCTATCATCAAACACATTCAACAAACCTTCAAAATACTCACTCCATCTCCTTCTCACATCACCACTACTTGTTATTACCTCCCCATTTGCGCCCTTCACTGAAGTTCCCATTTGCTCCCTTGTCTTACGCACTTTATTTACCTCCTTCCAGAACATCTTTTTATTCTACCTATATATATATATATATATATATATATATATATATATATATATATATATATATATATATATTTTTTTTTTTATTATACTTCGTCGCTGTCTCCCGCGTTTGCGAGGTAGCGCAAGGAAACAGACGAAAGAAATGGCCCAACCCCCCCCCATACACATGTATATACATACGTCCACACACGCAAATATACATACCTACACAGCTTTCCATGGTTTACCCCAGACGCTTCACATGCCTTGATTCAATCCACTGACAGCACGTCAACCCCGGTATACCACATCGCTCCAATTCACTCTATTCCTTGCCCTCCTTTCACCCTCCTGCATGTTCAGGCCCCGATCACACAAAATCACGAAAAAGATTTTGTGTGAAAGATATATATATATATTTTTTATATTTTATTATACTTTGTCGCTGTCTCCCGCGTTTGCGAGGTAGCACAAGGAAACAGACGAAAGAAATGGCCCAACCCCCCCATACACATGTATATACATACGCCCACACACGCAAATATACATACCTACACAGCTTTCCATGGTTTACCCCAGACGCTTCACATGCCTTGATTCAATCCACTGACAGCACGTCAACCCCGGTATACCACATCGCTCCAATTCACTCTATTCCTTGCCCTCCTTTCACCCTCCTGCATGTACAGGCCCCGATCACTCAAAATCTTTTTCACTCCATCTTTCCACCTCCAATTTGGTCTCCCACTTCTCCTCGTTCCCTCCACTTCCGACACATATATCCTCTTGGTCAATCTTTCCTCACTCATTCTCTCCATGTGCCCAAACCATTTCAAAACACCCTCTTCTGCTCTCTCAACCACGCTCTTTTTATTTCCACACATCTCTCTTACCCTTACATTACTTACTCGATCAAACCACCTCACACCACACATTGTCCTCAAACATCTCATTTCCAGCACATCCACCCTCCTGTGCACAACTCTATCCATAGCCCACGCCTCGCAACCATACAACATTGTTGGAACCACTATTCCTTCAAACATACCCATTTTTGCTTTCCGAGATAATGTTCTCGACTTCCAAACATTCTTCAAGGCTGCCAGGATTTTCGCCCCATCCCCCACCCTATGATTCACTTCCGCTTCCATGGTTCCATCCGCTGCCAGATCCACTCCCAGATATCTAAAACACTTTACTTCCTCCAGTTTTTCTCCATTCAAACTTACCTCCCAATTGACTTGACCCTCAACCCTACTGTACCTAATAACCTTACTCTTATTCACATTTACTCTTAACTTTCTTCTTTCATACACTTTACCAAACTCATATATATATATATATATATATATATATATATATATATATATATATATATATATATATATATATATATTTTCTTTCAAACTATTCGCCTTTTCCCGCATTAGCGAGGTAGCGTTAAGAACAGAGAACTGGGCCTTTGAGGGAATATCCATACCTGGCCCCCTTTTCTGTTCCTTCTTTTGGAAAATTAAAAAAAAAACAAGAGGGGAGGATTTCCAGCCCCCCCCCACTCCCTCCCCTTTTAGTTGCCTTCTACAACACGCAGGGAATACGTGGGAAGTATTCTTTCTCCCCTATCCCCAGGGATAAAAAAGTATAAAAAAAAAAATATATATATATATATATATATATATATATATATATATATATATATATATATTTATATTTATTTATTATACTTTGTCGCTGTCTCCCGCGTTTGCGAGGTAGCGCAAGGAAACAGACGAAAGAAATTCCCCAACCCCCCCATACACATGTATATACATATGTCCACACACGCAAATATACATACCTACACAGCTTTCCATGGTTTACCCCAGACTCTTCACATGCCTTGATTCAATCCACTGACAGCACGTCAATCCCGGTATACCACACCGCTCCAATTCACTCTATTCCTTGCCCTCCTTTCACCCTCCTGCATGTTCAGGCCCCGATCACACAAAATCTTTTTCACTCCATCTTTCCACCTCCAATTTGGTCTCCCTCTTCTCCTCGTTCCCTCCACCTCCGACACATATATCCTCTTGGTCAATCTTTCCTCACTCATTCTCTCCATGTGACCAAACCATTTCAAAACACCCTCCTCTGCTCTCTCAACCACGCTATTTTTAATCCACACATCTCTCTTACCCTTACGTTACTTACTCGATCAAACCACCTCACACTACACATTGTCCTCAAACATCTCATTTCCAGCACATCCATCCTCCTGCGCACAACTCTATCCATAGTCCACGCCTCGCAACCATACAACATTGTTGGAACCACTATTCCTTCAAACATACCCATTTTTGCTCTCCGAGATAATGTTCTCGACTTCCACACATTCTTCAAGGCTCCCAGAATTTTCGCCCCCTCCCCCACCCTATGATCCACTTCCGCTTCCATGGTTCCATCTGCTGCCAGATCCACTCCCAGATATCTAAAACACTTCACTTCCTCCAGTTTTTCTCCATTCAAACTCACCTCCCAGTTGACTTGACCCTCAACCCTACTGTACGTAATAACCTTGCTCTTATTCACATTTACTCTTAACTTTCTTCCTTCACACACTTTACCAAACTCAGTCACCAGCTTCTGTAGTTTCTCACATGAATCAGCCACCAGCGCTGTATCATCAGCGAACAACAACTGACTCACTTCCCAAGCTCTCTCATCCCCAACAGACTTCATACTTGCCCCTCTTTCCAAAACTCTTGCATTCACCTCCCTAACAACCCCATCCATAAACAAATTAAACAACCATGGAGACATCACACACCCCTGCCGCAAACCTACATTCACTGAGAACCAATCACTTTCCTCTCTTCCTACACGTACACATGCCTTACATCCTCGATAAAAACTTCTCACTGCTTCTAACAACTTGCCTCCCACACCATATATTCTTAATACCTTCCACAGAGCATCTCTATCAACTCTATCATATGCCTTCTCCAGATCCATAAATGCTACATACAAATCCATTTGCTTTTCTAAGTATTTCTCACATACATTCTTCAAAGCAAACACCTGATCCACACATCCTCTACCACTTCTACCACTATATATATATATATATATATATATATATATATATATATATATACATATATTATTCCTGGGGATAGGGGATGAAGAATACTTCCCACGTATCCCTGCGTGTCGTAGAAGGCGACTAAAAGGGGAGTGAGTGGGAGGCTGGAAATCCTCCCCTATCATTTTTTTTTCTTTTTTTAATTTTCCAAAAGAAGGAACAGAGGGGGGCCAGGTGAGGATATTCCACAAAGGCCCAGTCCTCTGTTCTTAACGCTACCTCGCTAATGCGGGAAATGGCGGATAGTTTAAAAGAAAGAAAAAGAAAATATATATATATATTTTTTTTTTTTTTTTTTATACTTTGTCGCTGTCTCCCGCGTTTGCGAGGTAGCGCAAGGAAACAGACGAAAGAAATGGCCCAACCCTCCCCATACACATGTACATACACACGTCCACACACGCAAATATACATACCTACACAGCTTTCCATGGTTTACCCCGGACGCTTCACATGCCTTGATTCAGTCCACTGACAGCACGTCAACCCTTGTATACCACATCGCTCCAATTCACTCTATTCCTTGCCCTCCTTTCACCCTCCTGCATGTTCAGGCCCCGATCACACAAAATCCTTTTCACTCCATCTTTCCACCTCCAATTTGGTCTCCCTCTTCTCCTCGTTCCCTCCACCTCCAACACATATATCCTCTTGGTCAATCTTTCCTCACTCATTCTCTCCATGTGCCCAAACCATTTCAAAACACCCTCTTCTGCTCTCTCAACCACGCTCTTTTTATTTCCACACATCTCTCTTACCCTTACGTTACTTACTCGATCAAGCCACCTCACACCACACATTGTCCTCAAACATCTCATTTCCAGCACATCCATCCTTCTGCGCACAACTCTATCCATAGCCCACGCCTCGCAACCATACAACATTGTTGGAACTACTATTCCTTCAAACATACCCATTTTTGCTTTCCGGGATAATGTTCTCGACTTCCACACATTTTTCAAGGCTCCCAAAATTTTCGCCCCCTCCCCCACCCTGTGATCCACTTCCGCTTCCATGGTTCCATCCGCTGACAGATCCACTCCCAGATATCTAAAACACTTCACTTCCTCCAGTTTTTCTCCATTCAAACTCACCTCCCAATTGACTTGACCCTCAACCCTACTGTACCTAATAACCTTGCTCTTATTCACATTTACTCTTAACTTTCTTCTTCCACACACTTTACCAAACTCAGTCACCAGCTTCTGCAGTTTCTCACATGAATCCGCCACCAGCGCTGTATCATCAGCGAACAACAACTGACTCACTTCCCAAGCTCTCTCATCCCCAACAGACTTCATACTTGCCCCTCTTTCCAAGACTCTTGCATTTACCTCCCTAACAGAGAAGGGGGCCAGGTGAGGGTATTCCCTCAAAGGCCCAGTCCTCTGTTCTTAACGCTACCTCGCTATTGCGGGAAATGGCGAATAGTATGAAAAAAAAAATATATATATATATATATATATATATATATATATATATATATATATATATATATATATATATATATATATATTTCTTTCTTCTTTTAAACTATTCGCCATTTCCCACGTTAGCGAGGTAGCATTAAGAACAGAGGACTGGGCCTTTGACTGGCCCAATTCTCTGTTCCTTCTTTTGGAAAATTAAAAAAAAACGAGAGGGGAGGATTTCCAGCCCCCCGCTCCCTCCCCTTTTAGTCGCCTTCTACGACACGCAGGGAATACGTGGGAAGTATTCTTAATCCCCTATCCCCAGGGATAATATATATATATATATATATATATATATTTCTTTTCTTTTCTTTTCTTTTAAACTATCCGCCATTTCCCGCGTTAGCGAGGTAGCGTTAAGAACAGAGGACTGGGCCTTTGTGGAATATCCTCACCTAGCCCCCCTCTGTTCCTTCTTTTGGAAAAATTAAAAAAAAAAAAAAAAAAGAGAGGGGAGGATTTCCAGCCTCCCGCTCCCTCCCCTTTTAGTCACCTTTTACGACACGCAGGGAATACGTGGGAAGTATTCTTAATCCCCTATCCCCAGGGATATATATATATATATTTTTTTTTTTTTTTTTTTTTCTTTTTTTTTTTTCATACTATTCGCCATTTCCCGCATTAGCGAGGTAGCGCTAAGAACAGAGGACTGGGCCTTTGAGGGAATATCCTCACCTGGCCCCCTTCTCTGTTCCTTCTTTTGGAAAAAATAAATAAAAAAAAAAAAAAACGAGAGGGGAGGATTTCCAGCCCCCCGCTCCCTTCCCTTTTAGTCGCCTTCTACGACACGCAGGGAATACGTGGGAGGTATTCTTTCTCCCCTATCCCCAGGCATAATATATATATATATATATATATATTTTTTTTTGCCTTGTCGCTGTCTCCCACGCTTGCGAGGCAGCGCAAGGAAACAGACAAAAGAAACGGCCCAACCCACCCCCACACACACGCACATACACACGTCCACACACGCAAACATACACACCTACACAGCCCCCACGGTTCACCCCAGACGCCCCACACGCCCCGATTCAATCCACCGACAGCACGCCAACCCCGGCACACCACACCGCTCCAACTCACTCCATTTTTTTCCAAAAGGAGGAACAGAGAAGGGGGCCAGGTGAGGATGTTCCCTCAAAGGCCCAGTCCTCTGTTCTTAACGCTACCTCGCTATCGCGGGAAATGGCGAATAGTATGAAAAAAAAAAAAAATATATATATATATATATATATATGCATATCAACGTATACACATATACATACATATACGGAGACATGTACATATATACACATTTAATGCACCTAAACCATAGCTTCATATCTACATCCAGGCCCCAAAGACCTTTTCATGGCTTACCCCAGAAGTTTCACATGCCCTGGTTCAGTCCTTTGATAACGATAACACGTTAACCCTGGTATACCACATCGTTCCAATTCCCTCTGTTCCTTGCATGCCTCTCACCCTCCTGCATGTTCAGGCTCCGATCACTCAAAATCTTTTACAGTCCATCCTTCCACCTCCAATCTGGTCTCCCACTTCTTGTTCCCTCCACTTCTGACACATATCTCCTCTTTAACAACCTTTCCTCATTCATTCTCTCCCATGTATCTAAAGCACTTCACTTCCTCCAATTTTTCTCCATTCTCGTGTCTTTCCCAATAACTGTGACCTGGCGTATTTCAAAAGACAGGTCTTTCACGTCCTTCAAAATTTGTGAATACTCTCCCTTGTCTTTTCTTTTTCCACTTTATAATTTTCTGCATATTTCACTTAAGGCCAGGCCTTGATGTGGACTTTTGTCCATGACTTGAGCCTTCAGTATCAAAAAGAAGAAACATACATCTCAACTAACTTATCCCTCAGCCCTGCTGAACCTAATAACCTTGCATTTATTCATATTTTCTCTGAATTTTCTTTCACACAGAAACTCAGTCACCAACTAATGCAGTTTTGCACTGGAATCAGCCCTCAGGGCTTTATCATTGGTGAACAACAACTGACTCCCCTGGCCCTTTCATTCCCCACACACTGCATACTCTCCCCTCTGTCCAAGATTCTTGCATTTATGCCCTTCACCACCCCATCCATAAACAAATTTAACAACCATGGTAACATCACATGCCCTTGCTGCAGACCGACCTTCACTGGGAACATTTCAAGCTTTTATTCTTCCTTGTACACATGCCTTACGCCCTTGATAATAACATCTCCACAAAGCGTTTCTAGTACCCCTATCATATCCCTTCTCCAGCTCCATAAATGCCTAATACAGATTCATCTGTTTTTTAAGTATTTCTCACGCATTCTTCAAAGCATACACTTGACCCACACATCCTCTGCCACTTCTAAAACTGCATTGCTTCTCCCCAGTCTGATGCTCTGTACATACCTTCACCCTCTCAATCAGTGACCTGTACAGCTTACCAGGTTTACTTAACAAACTTGTGTCTTTGTAGTTTGAGCACTCACCCCTATCCTGTTTGCCTTTTTACAGTGGCACTATGCATGCATTTCACCAATCTGCAGGCACTTGACCATGATCCATACATGCATTGAATATCCTTAGTAACCAATCAACGACACAGTCACCCCATTCTTAATATATTCAACTGCAATACCATCCACTCCCACCATCTTGCCGGATTCCATCTTCCACAAGGCTTTCACCACCTCTTCTGTCTTCACCAAACCACTCTCCATGACTCTCTCACTTCACATACCACCCTGACCAAAACACCATACATCTGCAACTCTTATCATCAAGTCATTGAATTATCTTTCAAAATTACTAGCTCCATCTCCTCACTTCATCGCTACCTCTTATCACTTCCCCTTTTTCCCCCCTTCACTAATGTTCCCATTTGTTTTTATGTCTTTTGCACATTATTTACCTCCTTTCAGAACATCTTTTCACTCCCTAAAGTTTAATGATACTCTCTCACCCCAACTTTCAGTTGCCTTCCTGTTCAATTTCTGCACCTTCCTTTTGACCTCCAGCCACTTTCATTTATATATTTCCCAATCATTTGCACTCCTTCCCTGTAAGTACAGCCCAAATGCCTTTATTTTCTCTCTAGCAACTTTACTTCTTCATCCCACCACTCGCTACCCTTTCTAATCTGCCCACCTCCCACCTTTTGCATGTCACATGCATCTCTTGCACATGCCATCACTGCTTTCCTAAATACTTCCCATTCCTCACCCACTCCTATTACTTCATTTTTTCTCACCTTTTGCCTTTCTACACTCAATCTATCCTGGTATTTCTTCACACAAGTCTCCATTCCAACCTCAATTACTCCCCCCACTCTCTTCTCCCCAACATAGTTTCCTCTCTTTCAAAAACCTCTATAAATCTTCACTCTCACCTCCACAAGATGTTAATTAGACATCCCACCAGCTGTCTCTCTCAGCACATTTACATCCAAAGTCTCTCTTATACATGCCAGTCAATTAGTACGTAATGTTGTAATGCCCAACAACCATCTCTCCTATTCACATACATATGTAAATATCTCTTTTTAAACCAGTTAATCCCAATCGTCAGTCTTTTTTCAGCACACAACTCCACAAGCTCTTCACTATTTCCATTCATATCACTGAATATCCCATGAGCACCAATTATACCTTCAGATGCCACATTACATATCTTCATATTCAAATCTTGTACACCAAAACTGCAGACATACTCAGCTGCTCCCAAAGCACTTGCTTCTCATGATCTAACTTCTCGTGGCCAGGGCATAAGCACCAATAATCTCCTGTCTTTCGTCATTGCCACAGAGTTTTACCCACATCAATATAGAATTTACTTCCTTACACACTAACACACACTCCCACAACCCCTGTTTCAGGAGTTGTGCTACTCCTTCCTTGGCTCTTGTCCTCTTACCAACTCTTAAGACATTTCCAAACCATTCTTCCCCTTTGCCCTTGAGACTTGTTTCACCTAGAGCCAGAACCTCCAGCTTTCTTTCCTCTCATTCCTCCCATCTCATCTTACTTACATCCACACACATTCAGACACCCTAATCCAAGCTTCGAAGAGGATGAGCACTGGCACCTTCTTCTGTTTCCTCATTTAAAAATCAAAATATAAGGGAGGGAAGGAATGAGTTACAGAAGATATATGTGTCAGATATGGAGGGAACAAGGAGATGCAGGATACCATCTTGGAGGTAGAAGGATGGAGTGAAGAGACTTTGGGCAATTGGGACCTGAACAGGCAGGAGGGCGAGAGACGTGCAAGGAATAGAGTGATTTGGAATGATGTGGTGTACTGGGGTCGATGTGCTGTCAATGGACTGAACCAGGGCATATGAAACGTCTGGGGTATACCATGGAAAGGTCTCTGAGGCCTAGATGTAGATAGGGAGCTGTGGTTTTGGTGCATTACACATAACAGCCAGAGACTGAGTGTGAATAAATGTGGCCTTTTTTTTTATCTCTTTTCCTGGTGCTACCTGGCTGATGCAGGGGATGGCAGTGCTATTTTCTGTCAGGCAGGGTGTCACCAGGAATGGATAAAGGCAAGCAAGCATGAATATTTACATGTATATGTCTATGTATTTATATGTTGATATGTATATGTGAATGTATGTTTATATCCCTGGGGATAGGGGAGAATGAATACTTCCCATGTATTCCCTGCGTGTCGTAGAAGGCGACTAAAAGGGAAGGGAATGGGGGGCTGGAAATCCTTCCCTCTCTTTTTTTTTTATTTTTTCAAAAGAAGGAACAGAGAAGGGGACCAGGTGGGGATGTTCCCTCAAAGGTCCAGTCCTCTGTTCTTAACACTACCTCGCTAATGCGGGAAATGGCGAATAGTATGAAAGAAAGAAAAGATGTTTATATGAGTGGATGGGTCTCTCTTCATCTGTCTCCTGGTGCTACCTTGCTGATGCAGGAAGTGGCGATTAAGCATGGTAGATAAGATGAATATATAGAACATATATATATATAGCTTAAATATTTGAGACGGCCTTGATTAGGGCTGCAGTTGCCAGTGCTGTCTCAGCTAACAAAAAAGAAAATTCAAAGCTGTATATACAGATTGAATCTCTTTAATCTGGCAGCCTTGGGACCTGGCCATTGCCAGACCAGAGAAAATTCCAGAAAACAGAAATAGACCCCTAAGGGAACCCCCTATGTAAACATTAGCCCTACCCCAAGTCTTACCAGCTCATCCTACATACATATTTCTGTGTTACCAAAGGTAGAACAAAGCTTCAAACAGGGAATAATGCAACCATTAATGCTTCTAAACAAGGTTTTTATTGTTACATCAGATTACATCAGAAGTACCCACAGATCGATACTCCTCAGTATCTTGGGCAAGAGTTTTCATGGCATACAATGTCAGTACAGGGCAGATTCATCAGCATTATACACTTGTTCTGGTGTGAAGTTTTCCGCTGCCACTAACTTTGCAAATTTATGCACAAAATTTGCCGCAGCCTTGTGACGAGTTGTTGATATAACGAATGAACATAGGTTGGTAGTTGGCTTTGGTCAACTTGTTACTATTGTTGTTTTATTCTTATCATCAAGGCAGCCAACCCATGCTGCATCAGTTCCAGCCAGGCATCTGGCTCGTATACACTCTCTCTCTCTCTCTCTCTCTCTCTCTCTCTCTCTCTCTCTCTCTCTCTCTCTCTCTCCCTCTCTCTATGTTGTTGTTGGTTGTTTAATTGAGAATTGAAGTTTTTATCAATTCATTTGATATGACTGTACACTACAAGCTTCCATGTCAGCTCTGTGCCTTCCACCGCACACATTATGAGCTAAAATTCCATGTCTCCTTTAAATGTGTAACCCTCCTTGCTAATATTCACAGCCATAGTCTAGCTTTAATTTTCTATGGAAACTTTGGCCTGCTCGATGAGCATCTCCCCAGAAATGCATACTCCTTCATTACAGTGGGGCTTAGACCACCATAACTGCACTGTCTAATTCTGTACTGTTGGCACCTTTCAAAGTTTTCCAGAACTTTAAACTTTTGTGGCTTTCATTTCCTGCAAAAAACTGAATTTATGAAATTAATTGGACTGTTAATTAGCTTGGCTGCAGTGTAAGTAGATTTTGGCACCTTATTACTGCTAACAGTTCTGCCCTTGTGGCAGATTCAAAATGTGCTGGATCATGAGAGTTATCGGACCACAGAGCACTGGAATAGAAAGGTACAACTTGTATGTGTTTAGTCAGCTGAGGCATATAAAAATCCAGGTTTCACAGTATAGAACACAAATGGCAGCACCCACATGGATTTGAGGTTTGTTTCAAGAATGGGGTTATTCATAAATGTCACAGTTAAGGGAAATTTTTTTGGTAGACATTTGGTTAATCCAGATTTAGCAGTCTGTAGGTATGAACATTTATTCAAATACATCTGAACTATGCAGCAAAAGGATTAAACTGAATGGGAAGCTTTGAATCAAGATGATAGAAATGATTAAAGGGTTAAATCACCAAGGACCTTAGTACCCTGTCCATCCCTGTGACTCACTCTAGTTTTATGGTTCTCTGCTGCCTTGTCCACCCAGGTACCTGAGGCACTCCACTTCCTCCAGGTACTCTCCACTGGAACAAGCTTATTCCATCATGTCTCCTCTGTGCAGCACCTCATTACCTTACTCTTATTCTTGCTTGCTCTCATCTTTTCAGCTTTCCCAAACTCTGTTGCAAGCTTCTAGAGGTTCTCTCTGGTGTCTGCCTCCAGAGATGTATCATCTACGAAGCACAGCTGGTTCACCTGATTCCCCACCACCCCAAGCATAATGCATACCTGCCTCTTGCCATATGACAGTTGTGTTCACCACCCTTACTAGCCCATTCAAGATTGGTTTAAACATGTATGGTAACTTCACTTAACCTTAATGAAGACCTGCCTTCAAAGGGAACCAAACACCCTATTTTCATCCTACTCATGCAAATGCAATTTTTAATAACTAGCTGGATTAGCTCAATGTGCATGGGAAAAGTAGCCTTATGTGAAAAGAATTTATTTGAAAGTAGCCTATGATGGCTTTCCAATTGCCTTTAAGGTCTTTTGTTGAAAAGTAGAAGTGTGTGGTCACTTCTGAGTTCAGTGAGGATCATGAAGTTGAAGTAAGTCTTACCTTGATAGTTGGCCTTTAAGGCCAGGCTCTGGTACCCATGAATACTGCCTTTGAATTTGAAATACCTTTGTTGTATAGTGTCCATAAAAGCCTTGATTACCATCTGCAGATGTTTGGGCATGGCATTGGCAGGGTTCCTGAAGCAGTCTAGGTCCATTTATGTCTGGATCTCCAGAATTAGACGAGGCACTGATGAAGTATTGCAGGAAGTAGCTGCCTGATAGTGCATTCTGAGCACCTGGTGTATGACAGGTGGAGGAAATACAATGTTCAGAGGGAAAATTCCCAAAATGAAGTGGCAGTTAGGATGAGTAAAGAAAGAACATCCTTCCCCAAAGATAGCCTGTGGCACACTGAGGCAGGTTCCTTTTGCTCGTACTGTCTAGAGACACTAGTCTTAGCAACCAGATGTATAGTGATTTCACCCTGAGTGTTATTTGCTTGCACCTATTTTAAATTTTTAATCATGTATTGCCTTTGAAAATATATGGGGCATGAACAAGGTTTTTTCTTACAGCCTACACAAAATTTGTAGTCTCTGGGTGCTACATGAAGCTGTAGTATGCCCAAACCTCAAAATGTGACCTTTGTTAGACTGTGCTGGGATCTGATACCCTTGGATCTTGCCTTTGATCTTGAAGTAGCTTTGTTACAATTTGAGGCTTGTGAGTTGCCTATTATGAATGAATTCAGTAAAATTACTATAATTTGTGAGGCTTGGATGGCATTTGGTGACCTTTAGTAGACTCAAAATGGCCTTAAATACCAACATACAGTAGCCTAAAATTTAGCCAAGATTCTGAAATGCAGTGAAATCTCTATTATCTGTAATGTGAGACAGTAAACTCTTCATACCAAAATATGTTCTACATTTTTGGTTGTCATCCCTTCAGTATCCAAAAAGAATTCAAAGAGTTAAAAAGATACGTCACTATTTCAAATTGCACGCACACACACCACTTCGCAGGGAGTAGTGTATTCACCACACAGTGTTTAGTGGCTCTGGTGATTGTTTCTGACAGTGTTGTCTGCTGGTGTTGCACTTTTGTGTCTTTTATGCACTCTTTCAAGCTTCAGCAATTGTGTGACAGCTGCTTGAAAGCCATCTATGTCTCACACGAAGAGCAACAGAAACATTTTAAGTCTCAAAAGGAAGATGGAATTGTACAAGGGGCTGACTTACAGTGAGTTTAAGGCAATACCTTTGAAGAACTTTACTGTCAGTGTGATGACTATTTACATCACCAAGCTGCAGAAGATTGAAGCATATAGTATAGTGCTTATTTGCCTTTATATATTAATATTTTTCCTATGTAAAATATTTTCATATAGGTAAAGTATTCTGTAATGGCTTATGGGTGTAGTAAGTGTGGGTCCTGAGTGGAGCATGCCATGTTCTCTACAGTGGGTCAGTCTCACAGTTACCACTGTTGTGTGTGGATCTGTGCTACATGTATGATTTGGTTATACGTGCTTTTGTGATTTTCGTACAACCTGCTGTGTCTGTGTAAGTAAATTTGACATCCAGATGTACAGCAACATCATCTCCTACCCAAGAACTAGTTAAAGAAAACCTCCCTGACCAGAGAAATGAAGTTAGAAATCTTATTATACACTGATGCTGGTGAGGGAACATCAGTTTGGTAGAAAGTGCTGCAAAACTTCAGTAAGGGTGGGCGTAGTGGTTTGCGTTTGTGACCATGACGTATTCACAGGCTGCCCAGGGTTGATTGCTTAGTTTCGAATCCTGTTTGCAGTAGTTGGTCCCCAGTCGACCCAGCTGTTCATCCACCCTTAGGGGTCGGTCAATAAAATGGGTATCTGGCTCAGGCCAGGGTATATAGTTATATACAGTAAACCCTTGATTTAACAGACCCCGATATAATGGATTTTGGATTCAATGGACCAGCCAAATAATAATGCATCAATAGATAATGATTTAAAGATTTAAATAAAAAAATAGAATCTCAAATGCCACTCAAGTGCATTTCATATTGCAACATTTGTTTTTGGTAGCATGGGGTATACTCGCTTTGTTCCAGTCTCAGTCTGCCCCAAGATATTGTATGATCAGGTTGTATTAAAAGAATTGGACTTTATTTGTTGAATAATTTTGCAATCTATACAGTTCAAAATGGTATCAGGTAATAGAGGAGTTAAAAGAAAGCGTGTGAACTGTACGCTGTATTTTGTATTAAAAGATGGCCCATAGGTTATATTTGATTTAACTGTCTTTTGGCATTAACGGACACATCCTCCCTCCTATTAGTCCATGAAATTAAGGGTTTACTGTATGTAGTTTTAATGGGATGGCCTTGGTTAGGGCCTCAGCTGCCTGTGTTGTCACAGCTAACATAAGAAAGTGTTGTAAGCATGGGTCATAGGTGAAACACTCCATGTTCCCACCAGGAGTCAGTCTCGCAGTTACCACCATTGTATGCAGATCTTTGCTACTTGTATGGTGTAGGGATACCCTCTAGTGTAATTTTCCTGCCAACCGCTGTGCTTGTGACGAAGGGATTCAAACATCCAACGGCATCTTCTTTCCCAGTACCAACAGTTAAATGGAAGAGAACGTTTCTCACCTTTAAAATGAAGCTAGAAATCATACAGCACACTGATGCTGATGAGGGAGCATCAATGCTTGGGTGTGCTTACAACCTGGTTGAATCTACATTCCATGAGATGAAGAAGAATGCAAAGAAACTTTGAAGCACTGTGGTCCACTACTACACTGCCAAGGTAACCAAAGAATTAGAAATCTAATTATGGAGAAGAAGAAAATGAAGATGAAGAAAATGCTCTCATTATACTTAGTGCATGAGACGAAGAAGAAAGGCATCTTTGGTAACCTTCAGCTTGGGTCTAAATCTCTGAAGATTTCTGAGTGTTTATGTAAAGAAGACAATGTAGCTGAGCTAGACCCATTTCAAGCAAGTAAAGGACATCTAATAAGTTTATTTAATGTCAGAAGCTACATAACATAAAGGTAATGGAAGAATCTGCCAGTACTATATGCTGTTTCTCTTGTGCAAGGTTTTCACCGAACATAGCACCCGCATAAAGCAAGGGATGGGCAATTATTGAATTGTTCAGTTTATTTTAAGAAAATTGAATCGGATTTTTTGCTATTCAAAACAGCCGATTTCCCCAAGCATTTCATATAACAGGCTTATTGCACCTGCATCAAAACTTTGGAGCTTTCAGGATATAATGTTGGGTCTTGAAAAAGGTATGCATAGATGCTTGAAATTATGTAGAAATAGTATTGATAGTGTAAATACCGGAAAGTGATGGGAATGTATCAATGGCCATTGAATTATGGCTTAGATGATGATTCTTTAGATAATAATAGCCTTATGTTTTATTTGTTAAGTTGACAGATTTGGATGGAGTTAATAGGTAATGGTTGTAACTTAAATACTTTATGAAAGTTTGATACAGATGTTTGAAAAACTTTATTTGTTTCAAGCATGTCTTGCTTATGAATGACAGTCATGCAGGATTTTTGCTGATAAGTAATTTTACATTTTTTCTTCTTTTACAGAAGAATTGAAGATGAAGGCCATAATTGATAACATTGAATGTCAGCGGGACTCTCCCAGATTTCGGTGAGTACCAAATAAAGACTTTTATTTGATATATCAGAGAGCATGAGGTAATTTGATAGATTACTTACAGATTTTGTTGTCACATATGCTTAAGTCCTTTAAGAAAAATGTGTTACATTAAGCTACCAATAGGTTTTGTTGAATTGATTTGTCATATTTACTTTACAGGCTAGTTCTTGAGGAGAATGAAAAAGATTTGGATGTTTTAGAGGGGAAACTTGAAAAGGTAAGATATTTACTGTTGCATTTCCTCCAAAATACCTGGTATGCTTTACCCCTTATTGAATTTCATGATATTGTTGGTTAGCATTTGTATCTTTTCATTTATCTTTCACAAACACACTTCATGGTATGTTCTCTAAGCTGAAAAAGTATGGCAGAATAGCAGCATTTCCTCCCAAAGCTTTGGTTATCTTGTTAAGAAAACTGTCAATACGTTCTTGAGATTCTATATATGCACTATATATAACGGAGAATGAGTGTTAGGCAGTATCATTCAGTCAGATCAAAGCACAGAAAGCCAAAGTTGCCCAAATAAAATATCCATGTCTATGAGAAGCTGTTTTTCCTGGTTCACCTTATATTTTTTCCTAAAGATGAACAAAATGAAATTGTTATTAATCTTCATTTCGAACTTGGTGATTACAGTAGGCTCAGCTTACTTAAACCATTTTGTTTGTCAGTTAAAGCTGTAATGTCAGTATCATTTTTCCTTCAGTTTTTATTTTTCGTATTGCCAAATGAATTAGATTATTGAATTATTTTGGGGTACTTTTAGAAGCTGTTGTACACTTTATGTATGCTGTGTTTAGTTTAAAGCCAAGTTGCTAAGTAAGTTAGAATAACTGTTTCCACGGGGTAGTACAACCTGCTTGCTGTGCCTGTTTCTGGAACTTTCATCATCACAGTTCAGCTGTGATGCAGAAATATGCATTTGTATCTTATGCTTAGAAAAAGAATACTTTTATATGAGAAAGAAACTTGTCAGTGACACGCATATCCACGTCAAAGTAAGACTAGATGTGAAAAAAATGAAAAAATAATTCATTCTTCAAGCAAGAATAGATCTGTTTTGTTGCTACATGATCTAGCCAGAGAGGAGACCTGCAGACATTTAGCTCCTTTGAGAGCAGAAGCTAAAGCCGTATTTGCATAAGACAGAACCTTAGAAGCACCATAGTAGTTTACATGAGAAAGACAGACAACAGGAGGCCTGATTGGCCCTCAGCTGGGTTGTCTAATAAAAAGAAAAAAGAATTTTAACTTGATAAGGAAATGTAATTCCGCTTAGCAGTTTTTTAAGTTATCACCTGCTCCCCACTGCTGCACCACAGGAAACAGCATCGCCACCCTTGCAACAGCAAGGTAGCGTCAGGACACATACGAAGAAAGACCACTTCCTCTCACATCCATTTTCTTGCTGTCATGTGTAATACACTGAAACCACAGCGCCCTCTCAACATCCAGGCCTCACAGACCTTTCCATGGTTTACCCAGATGTTTCACATTCCCTGTTGCAGTCCATTGATGGCACGTTGACCCCAGTATACCACATCGTTCCAATTCACTCAATTCCTTGCATGTCTTTCATACTCCTGCATTTTCAGGCCTCCACTTCTGATACTAAAATCCTTTTTGTCAGCCTTTCCTTACTCATTTTCTCCCTGTGTCCAAACCATTTCAACACACCTTCTACTCTCTCAACCACGCATTACCACACATCTCTCTCTCACCTTTTCATTTCTTAAACCACCTCACACCTCACATTGTCCTCAAACATTTCATTTCTAACACTTCCACCTTCCTCCCAGTCTATAGCCCATGCTGTGCAACCATATAATATTGTTAGAACTACCATTCCTTCAAACATACCCATTTTTGTTCTCCAAAATAACATTCTCTCTTTCTACACATTTTTCATCACCCCCAGAACCTTCACCCCCTCCTCAGACTTGACTCATTTCCGCTTCCATGGTTACATTCACTGTCTGTCCACTCCCAGATATCTGAAACACTTCACTTCCTCCAGTTCTTCTCTGTTCAAACTTACATCCCAGCTAACTTGTCCCTCAACCCTACTGAACCTAATAACCTTGCTTTTATTCACATTTACTCTCGACTGTCTCCTTTCACACACTCTTCCAAACTCATTCACCAGCTTCTGTAGTTTCTCACTCGAATTGGCCACCAGTGCTGTATTGGTGAACAGCTGACTCACTTCCCAGGTCCTCTCATCGCCAACTGACTGCATGTTCACCCCTCTCCAAAACTCTTTGATTTACCTATCTCACCATCCTATCCATAAACAAATTGAACAGCCATGGGGACATCACACACCCTTGCCACAGAGCAACCTTCGCTGTGAACCAGTCACTCTCCTCTCTTCCTACCCATACACATACCTTACACTCTTGATGAAATCTTCTCCCTGCATCTAGCAGCTTACCTCCCATACCATGTATTCTTAATACCTTCCACAAAGCATCTCTATGAACCCTATCATACACCTTTTCCAGATCCATAAATGCTACATACAAATCTATCTGCTTTTCTAAGTATTTCTTGCACATTCCTCAAAGCAAACACCTGATCCACACATCCTCTACCACTTCTTAAACCACACTATTCCTCCCCAGTCTGATGCTCTGTACATGCCTTCTCCCTCTCAATCAATACCCTCCTATATGATTTTCCAGGTATACTCAGCAAACTTATTCCTTTGTAGTTTGAACTCTCACCTTTATCCGCTTTGCCTAAATTTATACAGTGGCACTATACGTGCATCCCTCCAGTCCTCAAGCACTGCACCATGATCCATACATTCAGTGAATATCCTTACCAACCATTCAACAACATGGTCATCCATTTTCTTAATAAATTCAACTGCAGTAGCTTACAACCCTGCCGCCTTGCCAGATTTCATCTTCCACAAGGCTCTCAGCACCTCTTATTTTTTTCATCAAACCACTCTCCCTGACTCTCTTACTTTGCATCCCACTCTGACCTAAACACCCTGCATGTCACTCTATCATCAGACTCATTTAATGAGCCTTCAAAATACTCAATACATCTTTTTCTTTGTCCATGACCACCTGTTATCTTTTCCCCTTTTGCTCCCATCACTGATGTCCCCATTTGTTCTTTTATCTTTTGCACATCTTTTTAATCCTCCCTAAAGTTTAATGATACTCTCTCACCCCCTTTCTCCTTTACCTTCTTTTTCAACTCCTGCACCTTCCTCTTGGCCTCCTGCTGCTTTCTCTTATACATCTCCCAATCATTTGCATTCCTTCCTTGTAAGTACCACCCAAACACTCTCATTTTCTCTTCCACTAGCAACTTCACCTCATCCCACCACTCTCTACCCTTTTTATCTTCCCACCTCTCTCTTACCACATGCAGCTCTTGCACATGCCATCACTGCTTCCCAAAACACCTCCCATTCCTCACTCACTTCCTTCATTTCATTTGCTCTTACCTTTTGCCATTCTACACTCAACCTCTCTTGGTATTTCTTCACACATGTCTCCTTTCCAAGCTCACTTACTCTCACCACTCTCCTCTTTCTGACATTGTCTCCTCTTTTTCGGAAGCCTCTATAAAATTTTACCTTGGCCTCCACCAGCTGCCCATCTTAGCACATATATATCCAAAAGTCTCTTTTTTACATGCCCATCAATTAATTTGTAATCTAATGATGCCCAATGACCATCTCTCCTACTCACGTATGTGTACTTATGTATATCTCTCTTTTTATACCAGGTATTCCCAGTCACCAGTCTTTTTTCAGCACACAACTTCACAAGCTCTTCACGATTTTTATTCATAACTTTGACTTCCCCATGTGCACCAATTATAGCCTCAACAGCCACATTATTTACCTTCACATTTAAATCACTCATCACTGATACCTGGTCTCAAGCACCAAAACTTCTGACACACTCTACTGCTCCCAAAACACTTGCCTCTCATTAATGGCTAGGTGCATAAGCACCAATAATCACCCATCTTTTGTCATCCTCTTTCAGTTTTACCTACATCAGTCTTGAATTTACTTTCTTATACCCAATCACACACTCACATAACTCCTGCTTCAAGAGTAGTGCTGCTCCTTCGTTATCTCTTGTCATCTCACTAGCCCCCGACTTTACTCCTGAGACTTTTTCAAACCAATCTTCCTGTTTACCCTTGAGCTTTGTTTCACTCAGAGTCAGAACATCCAGGTTTCTTTCCTCAAGCAAAGTACCTATCTCTCCTCTCTTGTCATTTTGGTTACATCTACACACATTCAGACACCCCAGTCTGAGCCTTCGAGGAGGATGAGCACTTCCTGCTTGACTCCATCTGTTTCCTCTTTTAGATGTTGAAATACAAGTGGAGGGTTCCAGCCCATCGTTCCTGACTCCTTTTGTCACCTTCTACGATATATGGGAATACATAGTTACATGTTACTTATGCCCCTCTTGAAATTAATGTATGAAATAATGTTCAGTTTACAACACTGCCAGGTGATGATGCGTCCACCCTAATGATGTAATTGCACATTTCTCTTTGCAATCATAATGACACTCAGTAATATTTACTGCATAATCATTTATTATTTATTTTTATTATACTTTGTCGCTGTCTCCCGCGTTAGCGAGGTAGCGCGAGGAAACAGACGAAAGAATGGCCCAACCCACCCACATGCTCATGTATATACACACATGACCACACACACACATACGTTCCTATGAATCTCAACATATACATAAATATACACACTCAGACATATACATATATATACACGCACATAATTCATACTGTCTGCCCTTATTCATTCCCATCGCCACCCCATCACACATGAAACGACAACCCCCTCCCCCTGCATGTGCATGAAGTAGTGCTAGGGAAAGACAACAAAGGACACATTCTTTCACACTCAGTCTCTAGCTGTCATGTATAATGCACTGAAACCACAGCTCCCTTTCCACATCCAGGCCCCACAAAACTTTCCATGGTTTACCCCAGATGCTTCACATGCCTGGTTCAATCCATTGACAGCATGTCAACCCCGGTATACCACATCGTTCCAATTCACTCTATTCCTTGCACGCCTTTCACCCTCCTGCATGTTCAGACCCTGATCACTCAAAACCTTTTTCGCTCCATTTTTCCACCTCCAATTTGGTCTCCCACTTCACGTTCCCTCCACCTCTGACACATATATCCTCTTTGTCAATCTTTCCTCACTCATTCTCTCCATGTGACCAAACCATTTTAAAACACCCTCTTCTGCTCTCTCAACCACACCCTTTTTATTACCACACATTTCTCTTACCCTTTCATTACTTACTCGATCAAACCACCTCACACCACATATTGTCCTCAGACATCTCATTTCCAGCACATCCATCCTCCTTCCCACAACTCTATCTATAGCCCACGCCTCGCAACCATATAACATTGTTTGAACCACAATTCCTTCAAACACACCCATTTTTGCTTTCCAAGATAACGTTCTTGACTTCCACACATTTTTCAACACTCCCATAACTTTCACCCCCTCCTCCACCCTATGATTCACTTCCGCTTCCATGGTTCCATCTGCTGCCAAATCCACTCCCAGATTAGATATCTAGAACACTTCACTTCCTCCAGTTTTTCTCCATTCAAACTTACCTCCCAATTGACTTGTCCCTCAACCCTACTGTACCTAATAACCTTGCTCTTTTTCACATTTACTCTCAGCTTTCTTCTTTCACACACTTTACCAAACTCAGTCACCAGCTTCTGCAGTTTCTCACAAGAATCAGCCACCAGCGCTGTATCATTAGCGAACAACAGCTGACTCACTTCCCAAGCTCTCTCATCCACAACAGACTGCATACTTGCCCCTCTTTCCAAAACTCTTGCATTCACCTCCCTAACAACCCCATCCATAAACAAATTAAACAACCATGGAGACATCACACACCCCTGCCGCAAACCAACATTCACTGAGAACCAATCACTTTCCTCTCTTTTTACACGTACACATGCCTTACATCCTTGATAAAAACTTTTCACTGCTTCTAACAACTTGCCTCCCACACCATATATTTTTAATACCTTCCACAGAGCATCTCTATCAACTCTTATCATGTGTCTTCTCCAGATCCATGAATGCTACATACAAATCCATTTGCTTTTCTAAGTATTTCTCACATACATTTTTCAAAGCAAACACCTGGTCCACACATCCTGTACCACTTCTGAAACCACACTGCTCTTCCCCAGTCTGATGCTCATTACATGCCTTCACCCTCTCAATCAATACCCTCCCATATAATTTCCCAGGAATACTCAACAAACTTATACCTCTGTAATTTGAGCACTCACTTTTATCCCCTTTGCCTTTGTACAATGGCACTGTGCAAGCATTCCGCCAATCCTCAGGGACCTCGCCATCAGTCATACATACATTAAATAACCTTACCAACCAGTCAACAATACAGTCACCCCCTTTTTTGATAAATTCCACTGCAATACCATCCAAACCTGCTGCCTTGCCAGCTTTCATCTTCCACAAAGCTTTTACTACCTCTTCTCTGTTTACCAAATCATTTTCCCTAACCCTCTCACTTTGCATACCACCTCGACCAAAACACCCTATATCTGCCACTCTATCATCAAACACATTCAACAAACCTTCAAAATACTCACTCCATCTCCTTCTCACATCACCACTACTTGTTATCACCTCCCCATTTGCGCCCTTCACTGAAGTTCCCATTTGTTCCCTTGTCTTACGCACTTCATTTACCTCCTTTCAAAACATCTTTTTATTCTCCCTAGAATTTGATGATACTCTCTCAGCCCAACTCTTATTTGCCCTCTTTTTCACTTCTTGCACCTTTCTCTTGACCTGTATCTTTCATTTATACATCTCCCAGTCATTTGCATTATTTCCCTGCAAAAATCGTCCAAAGGCCTCTCTCTTCCCGTTCACTAATAATCTTACTTCTTCATCCCACCACTCACTACCCTTTCTAATCTGCTCACCTCCCACGCTTCTCATGCCACAAGCATCTTTTGTGCAAGCCATCACTGCTTCCCTAAATAAATCCCATTCTTCCCCCACTCCCCTTACGTCCTTTGTTCTCACTTTTTTCCATTCTGTACTCAGTCTCTCCTGGTACTTCCTCTCACAAGCCTCCTTCCCAAGCTCACATACTCTCACCACTCTCTTCACCCCAACATTCTCTCATCTGAAAACCTCTACAAATCTTCACCTTCACCTCCACAAGATAATGATCAAACATCCCTCCAGTTGCACCTCTCAGCACATTAACATCCAAAAATCTCTCTTTCGTGTGCTTGTCAATTAACACGTTATCCAATAAAGCTCTCTGGCCATCTCTCCTACTTACATATGTATACTTATGTGTATTCCCAATCGCCAGTCCTTTTTCAGCACATAAATCTACAAGCTCTTCACCATTTCCATTTACAACACTGAACACCCCATTTACACCAATTATTCCCTCAACTGCCACATTACTCACCTTTGCATTCAAATCACCCATCACTATAACCTGGTCTCGTGCATCAAAACTACTAACACACTCACTCAGCTGCTCCCAAAACACTTGCCTCTCATGATCTTTCTTCTCATGCCCAGGTGCATATGCACCAATAATCACCCATCTCTCTCCATCCACTTTCAGTTTTACCCATATCAATCTAGAGTTTACTTTCTTACACTCTATCACATACTCCCACCCTGGGGATAGGGGAGAAAGAATACTTCCCACGCATTCCTCACTTGTCATAGAAGGCGACTAAAGGGGGATGGGAGGGGGGCTAGAAACCCTCCCCTCCTTGTATTTTAACTTTCTAAACGGGGAAACAGAAGAAGGAGTCACGCAAGGAGTGCTCATCCTCCTCGAAGGCTCAGATTGGGGTATCTAAATGTGTGTGGATGTAACCAAGATGAGAAAAAAGGAGCAATAGGTAGTGTGTTTGAGGAAAGGAACCTGGATGTTTTGGCTCTGAGTGAAACAAAGCTCAAGGGTAAAGGGGAAGAGTGGTTTGGGAATGTCTTTAGAGTAAAGTCAGGGGTTGGTGAGAGGACAAGAGCAAGGGAAGGGGTAGCACTACTCCTGCATGATAATATTTTACACATTTTCTTTAGTGCCTAGGCAGCAAAAATATATCGTACATCCCCTTCATAGTATTTTGGTGTTACTAAGAAGCTGAGTTGAAAGGATATAGGCAAAGATGTGGAAACACTGGCATCTTTGTCTAAGATGCCATTTGTTGTTTCCTGACTTATTTCTTTGTTGTTTACCATGCCTAGGATTTTTAAATGCTCCAAATGCACTAAAGGTTTAGAAGTGACATTGGACTTCACCAGTTATGGAGACTCATTTGTCATGGCTGCCCCCTCAAGGGAGTTCCCAAAAGGAATGGGCATCAGAAACATAGATATATAAATGGAACTGTATATTGCCCATACCATATATGGCACATCAGCAGTCGATGGGTTTAGACAAGCCAATGATGCAGTGTAAAGTCTGCATGGCAGATTATCATGAAGTGGTATTTTATTTAGTAGTCTTAAGTTTCCAGCAATAGCATTTGAATATCTTGATTATTTTGGTTGCTGTTATGGAGATGTATTACCAGTACTACCTACCTAGGTATTGAGAGGATTAGTGATGGATGTTTAGTAGGCCAGCTTTTCAATGGTTGTCAAGCTACACTCCTCTGGCCCAGTTAGCTTTCTTTTCTTTCTGCCTCACCCACACATGGATTACTGGCATTCTGTCCACAAACATACAGTCTCTCATTGTTATTTTTAACACTTGGCAACACTTATCTCGCACAGCTCATTCTTTGTAACTTTAGATTTCCCCGTAATGAGCACTGTATGCTAACTCTACCTTTCGGTAAAGTGGTAAGAGCAGTAGATAGAAGTAGTAGGTAGGAACATTTAGGCAGGATCATTAGGTTGAAACATTAGAAGTATTAGTTAGGAACATTAAGCAGGAACTTTCGGCATAAGTAGTTGGTAGGGACATTGGATCTCTGCAAATGCTGCACTTGAGTTGCCCTCTGCTTGTGGCCTGTTAAGGATGAGGCAATAAGGCCAAGAAGCAGCTCTGGAGATCACTCTTATGGAGACTCTATTGCCATGGCCACTCCCTTGAGGGAGCTCCAGTTGGGATCAGGCATCAGAGATAAAGATAGATAGCTCCTATGCTTCTCAAACCATCATCAGTTAATTGATTTTATGTTGATATGGACTTTAGGATACGAGCTACATAATTCATATTGCTTCTTTTATGAAATTTTCTCTAGCAGAATTGAATTTTTAAGTTTGTGATATCTTGCACACAGGAATAGATTGCAGTTATTCTTATGTCATGTAAAATTAGGTATGTTGTCATTGTCAAATAGTCAACATTTATAAGTATAATGTATAAGTGTATATATGTTCTTTTTACTGTCAGGTGGTGAAGCATTGTAACCAAATGGTGTCTGCTGGAAGACAGTTCAATCAGGAGCAAGAGTAAGTGTTTGCTACATGTTTTCATTTTCATATTGCATTTCTTATGAATGATAAGATATTCATGTTTGCACATGAACCAAGAATTATTTTAATTTTTCAGGTAATGGAGGACAAAGAATATATAACATAAAGTCAGTAAAAAGAAAATTAGAAAGGTGATGCTTATGAATAAAAGGAAGGCAGATGATTGTTTCTGGTGATTATAAAAAATGTTTACGAAGGTATATTAAGATAAGATGTCTTTATTGTCAAATTGTATACATGACAAAAATTTTTTTATGGCTAGAAGCTTAATTCAAGGTTAAAAAGTTTAATGATTATAAAATAAAGGATATAAAATATCACATAAAAGACATACAAATATCACATAAAGTATCATCTATTGCACTCAGGAGCTCTATCACAGAGGAGTTACAGCATCTTTAGATGGTTAAACAGTAGGTTGCTTTTTGGTACAAATGATTTCTTGAATCTGTCGGTGTGCCTGATAGACAATCCTCTTCCTGATCTTAAAAATACACAGTATAGGTGTAGAGGATGGGTTGCATCTTGCATGATCTTCTCCACTTACTCATTACACATTCCTGTTACAGCATTTTTAATGTTTTAGTGCTTGCACCCAATTTTCTAGCTTTCTTAACAATTTTCTCAAGTTTACTTTTGTCTTTACTGTTTAGCTTGCCTTACCAGGTGGTAATTGAAAAACATAAAATTGATTCTGTAGTTGACTAATATAAAAGATTGATTGTTGTGTTGTCTATATGTAGATTATTTAAGATATGTGCGAATTGCAATTTTTATGACATATCTTATGCATCATATCAGTATTTGCAACACCCTTTAACTGGTCATCTATAATAAAACCTTGATACTTGTACTGACACTCTCCTTCTACATTTTCATCTTCATCTGTAATTAAGTCTGTTACATTTAGTTTTTTGTCCTAAAATCTGTTATCATCTCTTTTTCTTTACATTCAGGTGCAGATGATTTGTTTTACACCACTCAGCAAAGCAACTAACCTGTGCAATAGAATCACTACAATTATAATTTACCCTTTTTTATGATTACCTTATCATCAGCATATATTGAAATAGTGCCATTGCTTAAAACACTTCTGCAGTCATCAGTATACGAGCAGAACAGAGTGGGGGACATAACGCATCCCTGGGGTGCACCTGTATTGAAAGAGGAGAGAAAGGTGTAAAAGAGAGGTTTATGTTAGGAATAAGAGAGAAGTAGATAAGTCTAGGAGACAGCTTGTAACTGAGGAAAAAAGTTTGTCTGAGATGGTTAGAGTAGTTTAAGAGATTGATTGGAAATGCTGTAAAAAAAAAAATCACGTCTGTGCAATAGGAGTAGAAGTAAGGAAGGATCAGAATAATTGTACTCTTTGAGGTATCCAGTGTGACATTACAAACTTCAGCAACTTTCTGAATTTGGCATTGTGAAGGTACTAGTTCTCATTGGTAAATGGTACTTTTGTGTGCAGAATTCCCCAATCTGTTGTCTGGGTGCTACTCAGGTATCTATGCATTATCATAGTACTTTATGTGTTCAGTTTTAAATGCTTTGCAGAAGATGAAAGCCGGCAAGGCAGCAGGTTTGGATGGTATTGTAGTGGAATTTATTAAAAAAGGGGGTGACTGTATTGTTGACTGGTTGGTAAGGTCATTTAATGTATGTATGATTCATGGTGAGGTGCCTGAGGATTGGCGGAATGCTTGCATAGTGCCATTGTACAAAGGCAAAGGGGATAAGAGTGAGTGCTCAAATTACAGAGGTATAAGTTTGTTGAGTATTTCTGGTAAATTATATGGGAGGATATTGATTGAGAGGGTGAAGGCATGTACAGAGCATCAGATTGGAGAAGAGTAGTGTGGTTTCAGAAGTGGTACAGGATGTGTGGATCAGGTGTTTGCTTTGAAGAATGTCACTTTCTCCTATCAAGCTATATCACTGCTATCTTTAAAAAACTCATAACAATGAAATAATGGCTCTCTCACCCACAGAGAAAGGCTTTAGACCCAATCACTCCATTACTAAGAGTCCCCCATACAACAACAGCTCACTTGTGACGTTTCACACATGCAACTTTAAGAATCAGACTATAATCTCAGATAACAACATGCAGCACATTGTAGATTACAAGAGATCTGAAAAAATAATGTACTTGGAAGCAGAAAAATCTCCAAGAGGAAAGGGTAGATAAATCTACCACATACAACTTTATAATCATGGGGTAAATGAAAATGCTGACCAACACAAAACGAAACTATGGCCCTCATTATTGATATGGGTCCCAACCATAAATGGGCCGTCTTGTTCTCTATAGTGTCTACAAATATTTCATGTGTCTTGGGAGTTTAGAGCAAAAGAAAGAGATATTATCATGCACCTAAAACTGATAGCTTTTTCAAAAGGCCAAGGAACAAATCTTCATCTCAAACTCAAACAGTTACTGAATCATATTTGTTCAGTTGATGATATAGTACTCCTCCCTCTTCCTCCCACCAACCCTCACAACCTCATCCCACTCCACCACAATCTCAAACACTTGTCACCCCATTAACAGCCTGTATGTATGACACTTTTCAATGAACCATTCACTGTGGCTGTCCCATAAACATGACAGATAAGTTGTATGCATGGCAACACTTACTACTGTAAATTCTCAACTGTGATGGCTCATCACACTACTAAGTTTGGTTTTACAATGTTGTCATAGCATTTCTAGAGGCATATACGCTACAAAGAAAGGGCAAGTGGGTTTAAGCCTGCTGTAGTGAATGAGTTATATATTGTCAAAAATAAATGATGAGAGCATGGTGAGCTGCTCTTAAAATGTTTCACATATATTCCATACTTAGGAGATGTGGTTGTTAACCCCTTTAGACAACAGGTTCTAAAAGTCTGTTTACCAACACATTTCTCAGTGACATCATTTCGCCTGCAAGCAGAGATCCTCTACCTCGGGGATTTCAATGTTCACCATAGGGAGTGGTTGAATTCCTCCCATACAGATGATTGAAGGATTGAAGCCCTTATGTCCTCCATTCTCAATGATTTAGAGCAAATTATCCCCCCACCCCCACCCATATTCCTGACTGCTGTGACCACTCTCCTAATACTGTGTGGATCTGTTCTTCACCTCTAGTCCATCCTGCTGTATGCACACAATCTCGCCCCCAATTGGTTCATCTGATCCCACTCTCATAAATGTATCTACTCTTACAGCACCTCCTCTTCTAGCAGCCCCTTCTAAGCATAAATACTGACACCTCAACAAAGCTGACTGGAAAACTTAAATAAATTCTTTTCTAACTTTCCTCTGATAAATTACCATTTCTTATGTGGTGATGCTTCTGACTCTGCCAAAGGGATAGCAGAGACTGTTCTTGTAGGAATGGAAGCATTTACCCCCTCTTCCTCCAAAACAACCTCTTCATCCAATCCATGGCTCAACCATTCCTATTTAGAGGCTATTCAGTGAAGGGATCAGATATTTGGGGCTTGGAAAATCTCTCCTTCCTCTACCTCCCATTCATCTTTTACCACAGCCCGTAATCACTGCAAGCACATTATCCATGAGGCAAAGCATACCTTTATTCAAAGGAAGTGCGATAACCTCTCCCCTTTATCATCTGATAGGTCTTTCTGAAAGAGGAAAGATTTTGGTAAGTTATGTGTTGCTGCCCTTGACATACGCAAAAGTTTTGACGGTGTAGAATCGAGGTCCCATCTCTGATCTCCTCTCTTGGCTTCCCTCCCACACTTTGTGTTTTTTTTTCTTTTTTTTTTCAACAATATCCTCTCCTCCACATATAGACAAATGCACTCCTATGCTGATGACTCAACAATGCTTTCATCCACATCCTTCAATTCTGCTCCTCCTTCTCTCACTTGATCTGCATCTCATCTTGACATAGCTTCTTCAATAAATTCAGACTTGGAAATGGGAAATGATATCTCAGTGGGGCAGATGAAATCCAGTTAAGTTTAATGCCTCCAAGACCCTGTTTCTACCCATCTCCCTAATGAAAACCCCTCACAACTTTTGTCTCTCCTTTAACAGTTCTGTAATTCCCTCTTGACTTTATGAACATACTTGATATTACTTTAATATTCAATCTTCCTTGGAAACCCCACATTATAGGAATAGCTATGTCTGCCTCTAAGAAAAGTGTCCTGTTTAGATATCGAAAACTTCTTTTCTTCACAATAGTTGCTCCGTTTATACAGATGATTGATTCATCCTTGTGGGGAGTACTGCTCTTAAACCTGGGGTGGTTCTAGCTCTCCAACCTTACTTGACAGAGTTAAGTCAAAAGCAGTCTGACTTATAAAAAATCGCAGGCTAACTTTCAAACATGACCCTCTTGCCGTACACTGCTACGTTTGTTCACTTTTCCCCTTTCTATAGGTGTTACTTTGGTTTTTGCTGGCTGCTTGTGTGCCACTACCATTAGCTAGACCACACAATACTCAGCAAGCTACTGCATCACATGATTACTGTGCAGCCATCAGCAACTCAAGAGTGGGCTGTTTTGATAACTGCTTCTTTCCTTACAAGCCAAAGCTTTGGAACTCTCTACCTTTTCAAGTCTTTCCAAATAACTATGACCTGGCACATTTCAAAAGACAGGCTTCTAAAATTTGTAAATACCTTTCCCTTGTATTTTCTTGTTCCTTCTCATAGTTCTCTCTATATTTCAATTAAGGCCCATCCTTGATATGGACTTTTGTCTGTGACTGGAGCTTTAAAAAAAAAGGGAGGCTTGGGGGCTCCAATACCACACTGTACATGGAGCTCGCACAACACATCCTACACATCTTCAACCAGCCACACCAAATTTTGGCATAAGATATCAGCATTGCATGTGATGGCCCCAAATGGTACTCGACACCACATTCCACAAAAAAGACAGTGTAAAGGTAGAAGCATGAGTGGACGCCTTTGTTTTATTTGATATGGCAACTTATTGTGCATTATGGAAAAGTAACAACATACTTTTATTTTTATGGAAAGTACAGGTATCACTTTTAACATGTTAAACATGAGTTCAGGTTTTATGTGAATGAGCTAAGAGGCTGTCTGCATCTATCTACCCCATATAAGAAAATGGAACTAGACATATGCACTTGATTCTTCCCATATAAGTAAATGGGTTGAGTTATAAACCTGATCCTTCCCATTAAAGAAAGTGGGAGTAGTTGCATCTGACCCTCTTCATGCAAGACATTTGATTCGAGTTAAAGTATATGATTCACCCCATGTACAGAAGGTAATTAAGTAGGATGTACAATGTAAAGCAAACTGAATAGGTGGGATTGTTTATGACTGGATGAAGTGGTTGTGATCTTATTTTTAATTTTTTAAAGCTTAATGGTATTCTGCTTTGCACTACCTTGTTCTGGATTTTTAAATGTCATCATTGAGAAAATTATACTTCATTGCAGGTGGAAAAATTATCAGGTTATAATCATTTGTGATTTAAACATTACTACTTTTATCCATTTCAGACAACTGATTCATACTCTATGGGACTTAGCAGGGTATTTTGGCAGCGATACCAGTGTACAATCAGCGCTGAATCGTATGTTGGTTGCTCTTGGAGAAGCTGCTAAATATCATGCAATATTAGTTGACCAGGCTGCCCGTGCTGTGACAAAGAATCTTGCAAGTTTTATAAAGAAGTGAGTAGATGTTATCTTAAACACCAGCACATCATCTATTGCAAAACAAATATAAAGGGCCCTTTGGGGGATATTCAGTGCTTTTATTTTTAGGCCAGCATATATGCCATCTTTGTTTACATAACTGATATATATTGCTGCCATGTAGGTTATCAGAACATTACTTGACCTGTTGACAAAGAGTCCCTTATTCTGATAGCATGCACACACACACACACACACACACACACACACACACACACACACAAAAAAAAAAAATATTTTGTCAGTTAGACAGCATCTAATCAGACTAAGGGGCTCCTAAGAGGACGGAGCCCACTTTTAGGCTAGGAGGAGTGTCCCAAGGGGTGACAACGAAGGACTCTCCTTACGTTTCAGGATAGAGGGCACTTACATAGGGAGTCAGAGCTCAAAATGTGCCCCGAGGGGGCTCCGTCACTTTTTGCTCCTTACCTCTCAGCATAGCGTGCAGAGAGTGTAGGAGGGCAAGTACTAGGCAAGTAGCATACAGCAGAGGAACTGATTAACAGATTCAAAAGTGTTTATATAATTTAAGATGCTATAACCTCAGCAGTGGTTTGGAGAGGAAGTTTTAGAAAAGACTAACAGAACGCTAACAGGTCTTGACCCTCCCAGGTCTCATGGTCCATATTTGATTTCACCATATATGCAGAAGTTGGATGCAGGTACACTGGATGAATTTTGTAAATTACTGTTCATGACGTTATTGGCAAGAGGTAAAGTACCAAGTGAGTGTAAAGGGCAAACATCATACCTGTCTTTGAGAATCTATCAATCTATCTATCTATATATCTGATGCCCGTTCCATTAGGGAACTCCTTTAATGGAGTGCCCACATCAAGAGAATCTCCTTAACTGGTGAACATCAGTGCTGCCTCTTATCCTTTTAGTGGCTCACCCTCACCAGGCCACTGGCAGAGGGCAATTCTAGTGTAGTGTTTCCAGAGGCTCCTACCTAGTGTTCCTACCAGCTACTTCTACCCATTGTTCCAACCTACTGCTTCTACTGAATCTACCAAATGCTCCCACCTTAATGTTCTTACGTACTACATTTGCCCAATGCTCCTGTTTAATGCTGCTTTCTACTGCTTCTGTCTTTTGCTCCAGCCACTTTGCCTAAAGGTAGGTCTAGCACATAGCACACTGCAGAAAAATCTAGTGTTACAAAGAATGATTTGTGTGAGTTAAATGTTGTCAAGTGTCCTGTGTGACAAGGGGAGCTTATATGTTTGTGGACAAAATGCCAGCATTCCATATGTGATTAAGGTCAGAGGAGTGCAGCTTGACAACCATTGAAGTGCTAGCTGACTATGCAGATGTCATAACCCTTCTGATACTATGACAAGTATGAGAAGGGAGACTGGAAGGAGGCTCTGAACAACAGACTGTTCTCACTGTTGAGTGTGGTCTGTAAGGTTCTGGATAAGTTAATAAAAAAACAAATGGATGATTTTCTACAAAGTAGAAACTACCTAAGCAAGGGACAGCACAGGTAGAGAGAAAGATCATGTGTAACAAACCTCTTAGATTTTATGAGATAGTGAACTCTATCAAAGACAAAAGGAAGGCTGAAGGGATTGTTTCATCTGAACTGCCAGAAATGATTTGATGCTGAACTGCAGGGGAAGCTGATTAAGAAAATGGATTGCCAGTCATCACATCAGTTGCTACTTTGAATGATGGTGTGCTCCTTCTTTCATTGAAAGATACTATTTTCTATATGTTTACTCAGCCTAGGTTGCCAGGTATCACTACTGTCCACCAGAAAGTGTTGAGGAATATTTGTCCCCAACTGTACATGCAATTTTTTTTTTTTTTTTTTTTTTTTATACTTTGTCGCTGTCTCCCGCGTTTGCGAGGTAGCGCAAGGAAACAGACGAAAGAAATGGCCCAACCCCCCCCCCCCCCCCCCATACACATGTACATACACACGTCCACACACGCAAATATACATACCTACACAGCTTTCCATGGTTTACCCCAGACGCTTCACATGCCTTGATTCAATCCACTGACAGCACGTCAACCCCTGTATACCACATCGCTCCAATTCACTCTATTCCTTGCCCTCCTTTCACCCTCCTGCATGTTCAGGCCCCGATCACACAAAATCTTTTTCACTCCATCTTTCCACCTCCAATTTGGTCTCCCTCTTCTCCTCGTTCCCTCCACCTCTGACACATATATCCTCTTGGTCAATCTTTCCTCACTCATTCTCTCCATGTGCCCAAACCATTTCAAAACACCCTCTTCTGCTCTCTCAACCACGCTCTTTTTATTTCCACACATCTCTCTTACCCTTATGTTACTTACTCGATCAAACCACCTCACACCACACATTGTCCTCAAACATCTCATTTCCAGCACATCCATCCTCCTGCGCACAACTCTATCCATAGCCCACGCCTCGCAACCATACAACATTGTTGGAACCACTATTCCTTCAAACATACCCATTTTTGCTTTCCGAGATAATGTTCTCGACTCCCACACATTTTTCAAGGCTCCCAAAATTTTCGCCCCCTCCCCCACCCTATGATCCACTTCCGCTTCCATGGTTCCATCCGCTGACAGATCCACTCCCAGATATCTAAAACACTTCACTTCCTCCAGTTTTTCTCCATTCAAACTCACCTCCCAATTGACTTGACCCTCAACCCTACTGTACCTAATAACCTTGCTCTTATTCACATTTACTCTTAACTTTCTTCTTCCACACACTTTACCAAACTCAGTCACCAGCTTCTGCAGTTTCTCACATGAATCAGCCACCAGCGCTGTATCATCAGCGAACAACAACTGACTCACTTCCCAAGCTCTCTCATCCCCAACAGACTTCATACTTGCCCCTCTTTCCAGGACTCTTGCATTTACCTCCCTAACAACCCCATCCATAAACAAATTAAACAACCATGGAGACATCACACACCCCTGCCGCAAACCTACATTCACTGAGAACCAATCACTTTCCTCTCTTCCTACACGTACACATGCCTTACATCCTCGATAAAAACTTTTCACTGCTTCTAACAACTTGCCTCCCACACCATATATTCTTAATACCTTCCATAGAGCATCTCTATCAACTCTATCATATGCCTTCTCCAGATCCATAAATGCTACATACAAATCCATTTGCTTATTTGCAATATTTTTATTATTAAATCTCTGAACAGCTTTCAGAAGTCTCACATGAGCATCTTATAGAATCAGAACATTCCAAGGAGCTTTCCTATATACTTTCTTGTATCCATTTATCAAATCTGTTAATGCTTCATAACCATCTTTCTTTTTATTACAGTTTGAGTATCCCTTATCCAAAATGCCTGGGACCAGAAGTTTTTTTTTTTTTTTGGGGGGGGGGGGGTTTAGAATATTTTCATATACATAATGAGATATCCCTGGGGATAGGGGAGAAAGAATGATTCCCATGTATTCCCTGTATGTTGTAGAAGGTGACTAAAAGGAGAGAGAGCAGGGAGCTGGAAATCCTCCCCTAACATTTTTTGATTTTGCAAAAAAAAAGGAACAGAGAAGGGGGCCAGGTAAGGATATTCCCTCTTAAGACTCAGCCCTCTGTTCTTAACACAACCTTGTTAACATGGGAAATGGTGAATATGTATAAAAAAACAAAAAAGGAGATTTCTTAGAGATGGGACCTAAGTTTAAACAAAAATTCCATATATTATTATTATTATTTATTTTTTATTATAATTTATTGCTGGCTCCTGTGTTAGCGAGGTAGCGCAAGGAAACAGACGAAAGAATGGCCCAACCCGCCCACATACACATGTATATACATACACGTCCACACACGCACATATACATACCTATACATCTCAATGTATACATATATATATACACACACACACACACACACACACACACATATACATATATACACATGTACATGATTCATACTGTCTGCCATTATTCATTCCCATCGCCACCCCGCCACACATGAAATGAAAACCCCCTCCCCCCTCATGTGTGCGAGGTAGCACTAGGAAAAGACAACAAAGGCCGCATTTGTTCACACACAGTCTCAAGCTGTCATGTATAATGTACCGAAACCACAGCTCCCTTTCCACATCCAGGCCCCACAAAACTTTTCATGGTTTACCCCAGATGCTTCACATGCCCTGGTTCAATCCATTGACAGCACGTTGACCCCGGTATACCACATCGTTCCAATTCACTCTATTCCTTGCACGCCTTTCACCCTCCTACATGTTCAGGTCTCAATCACTCATAATCTTTTTCACTCCATCTTTCCACCTCCAATTTGGTCTCCCACTTCTTGTTCCCTCCACCTCTGACACATACATCCTCTTCACCAATCTTTCCTCACTCATTCTCCCCATGTGACCAAACCATTTTAAAACACCCTCTTGTGCTCTCTCAACCACACTCTTTTTATTACCATACATCTCTCTTACCCTTTCATTACTTACTCAATCAAACCACCTCACACCACATTTAGTCCTCCAGCATCTCATTTCCAGCACATCCACCCTCCTCCGCACAACTCATATCTACAGCCCACGCCTCACAACTACATAACATTGTTGGAGCCACTATTCCTTCAAACATACCCATTTTCGCTTTCCAAGATAACGTTCTCGGCTTCCACACATTTTTCAACGCTCTCATAACTTTCGCCCCCTCCCCCACCCTATGATTCACTTCCGCTTCCATGGTTCCATCCATTGCCAAATCCACTCCCAGATATCTAAAACACTTCACTTCCTCCAGTTTTTCTCCATTCAAACTTACCTCCCAAATGACTTGTTCCTCAATCCCACTGTACCTAATAACTTTACTCTTATTCACATTTACTCTCAACTTTCTTCTTTCACACACTTTACCAAACTCAGTCACCAGCTTCTGCAGTTTCTCACATTAAACAGCCACCAGTGCTGTATCATCAGCGAACAACAACTGACTCACTTCCCAAGCTCTCTCATCCACAACAGACTTCATACTTGCCCCTCTTTCCAAAACTCTTGCATTCACCTCCCTAACAACCCCATCCATAAACAAATTAAACAACCATGGAGACATCACACACCCCTGCCGCAAACCTACATTCACTGAGAACCAATCACTTTCCTCTCTTCCTACACGTACACATGCCTTACATCCTTGATAAAAACTTTTCACTGCTTCTAACAACTTGCCTCCCACACCATATATTCTTAATACCTTCCACAGAGCATTTCTATCAACTCTATCATATGCCTTCTCCAGATCCATAAATGCTACATACAGATCCATATATATATATATTATATATATATATATTTCTTTCTTTCTTTTAAACTATTTGCCATTTCCTGCATTAGCGAGGTAGCGCTAAGAACAGAGGACTGGGCCTTTTTTGGAATATCCTCACCTGGCCCCCTCTGTTCCTTCTTTTGGAAAATTAAAAAAAAAAATAAAAAAGGGGAGGATTTCCAGCCCCCCCTCCCCTTTTAGTCGCCTTCTACGACACACAGGGAATACGTGGGAAGTATTTTTAATCCCCTATCCCCAGGGATAATATATATATATATATATAATATATATATATATATTATATATATATACCTGTGTGAGGAAGTACCAGGAGAGACTGAGTACAGAATGGAAAAAGGTGAGAACAATGGAAGTAAGGGGAGTGGGGGAGGAATGGGATGTATTTAGGAATCAGTGATGGATTGCGCAAAAGATGCTTGTGGCATGAGAAGAGTGGGAGGTGGGTTGATTAGAAAGGTAGTGAGTGTTTGGGATGAAGAAGTAAGAGTATTAGTGAAAGAGAAGAGAGAGGCATTTGGACGATTTTTGCAGGGAAAAAATGCAATTGAGTGGGAGATGTATAAAAGAAAGAGACAGGAGGTCAAGAGAAAGGTGCAAGAGGTGAAAAAAAAAAAAGGGCAAATGAGAGTTGGGGTGAGAGAGTATCATTAGATTTTAGGGAGAATAAAAAGATGTTCTGGAAGGAGGTAAATAAAGTGCGTAAGACAAGGGAGCAAATGGGAACTTCAGTGAAGGGCGCAAATGGGGAGGTGATAACAAGTATTGGTGATGTGAGAATGAGATGGAGTGAGTATTTTGAAGGTTTGTTGAATGTGTTTGATGATAGAGTGGCAGATATAGGGTGTTTTGGTGGAGGTGGTGTGCAAAGTGAGAGGGTTAGGAAAATGATTTGGTAAACAGAGAAGAGTAGTGAAAGCTTTGCGGAAGATGAAAGCCGGCAAGGCAGCAGGTTTGGATGGTATTGCAGTGGAATTTATTAAAAAAGGGGTTGACTGTATTGTTGACTGGTTGGTAAGGTTATTTAATGTATGTATGACTCATGGTGAGGTGCCTGAGGATTGGCGGAATGCATGCATAGTGCCATTGTACAAAGGCAAAGGGGATAAGAGTGAGTGCTCAAATTACAGAGGTATAAGTTTGTTGAGTATTCCTGGTAAATTATATGGGAGGGTATTGATTGAGAGGGTGAAGGCATGTACAGAGCATCAGATTGGGGAAGAGCAGTGTGGTTTCAGAAGTGGTAGAGGATGTGTGGATCAGGTGTTTGCTTTGAAGAATGTATGTGAGAAATACTTAGAAAAGCAAATGGATTTGTATGTAGCATTTATGGATCTGGAGAAGGCATATGATAGAGTTGATAGAGATGCTCTGTGGAAGGTATTAAGAATATATGGTGTGGGAGGAAAGTTGTTAGAAGCAGTGAAAAGTTTTTATCGAGGATGTAAGGCATGTGTACGTGTAGGAAGAGAGGAAAGTGATTGGTTCTCAGTGAATGTAGGTTTGCGGCAGGGGTGTGTGATGTCTCCATGGTTGTTTAATTTGTTTATGGATGGGGTTGTTAGGGAGGTAAATGCAAGAGTTTTGGAAAGAGGGGCAAGTATGAAGTCTGTTGGGGATGAGAGAGCTTGGAAGTGAGTCAGTTGTTGTTCGCTGATGATACAGCGCTGGTGGCTGATTCATGTGAGAAACTGCAGAAGCTGGTGACTGAGTTTGGTAAAGTGTGTGAAAGAAGAAAGTTAAGAGTAAATGTGAATAAGAGCAAGGTTATTAGGTACAGTAGGGTTGAGGGTCAAGTCAATTGGGAGGTGAGTTTGAATGGAGAAAAACTGGAGGAAGTGAAGTGTTTTAGATATCTGGGAGTGGATCTGGCAGCGGATGGAACCATGGAAGCAGAAGTGGATCATAGGGTGGGGGAGGGGGCGAAAATTCTGGGGGCCTTGAAGAATGTGTGGAAGTCGAGAACATTATCTCGGAAAGCAAAACTGGGTATGTTTGAAGGAATAGTGGTTCCAACAATGTTGTATGGTTGCGAGGCGTGGGCTATGGATAGAGTTGTGCGCAGGAGGATGGATGTGCTGGAAATGAGATGTTTGAGGACAATGTGTGGTGTGAGGTGGTTTGATCGAGTGAGTAACGTAAGGGTAAGAGAGATGTGTGGAAATAAAAAGAGCGTGGTTGAGAGAGCAGAAGAGGGTGTTTTGAAGTGGTTTGGGCACATGGAGAGAATGAGTGAGGAAAGATTGACCAAGAGGATATATGTGTCGGAGGTGGAGGGAACGAGGAGAAGAGGGAGACCAAATTGGAGGTGGAAAGATGGAGTGAAAAAGATTTTGTGTGATAGGGGCCTGAACATGCAGGAGGTTGAAAGGAGGGCAAGGAATAGAGTGAATTGGAGCAATGTGGTATACCGGGGTTAACGTGCTGTCAGTGGATTGAATCAAGGTATGTGAAGCGTGTGGGGTAAACCATGGAAAGCTGTGTAGGTGTGTATATTTGCGTATATTTGTGTATAAATGCTACATACAAATCCATTTGCTTTTCTAAGTATTTTTCACATACATTCTTCAAAGCAAACACCTGATCCACACATCCTCTACCACTTCTGAAACCACACTGCTCTTCCCCAATCTGATGCTCTGTACATGCCTTCACCCTCTCAATCAATACCCTCCCATATAATTTACCAGGAATACTCAACAAACTTATACCTCTGTAATTTGAGCACTCACTCTCATCCCCTTTGCCTTTGTACAATGGCACTATGCACACATTCCACCAATCCTCAGGCAGGTGGGTTGTGCCATTCTTTTGTCTGTTTCCTTGTGCTACCTCACTAACACAGGAGACAGTGACAGAGCATAATGATAAATGATAAGTATTGATATTTTTTTTATACTTAATCCCTGTGTGGCAGGGGTAGTGACGGAAAAAAAAAAAAATCGATTTATACCTACTTATACATACTCCGACTTATACATACACATGTATGCATTCATACTTGCTACCTTCATCCATTCCTGTTGCCATCCTGTCAGGAATGTAGAATAATAGCATCCCCCTCCAGCGAGTTATCCCCAGGAAAAGACAAAAAAGGCCACATTTGTTCACACTTAGTCTCTAGCTGTTCATGTGTAATGTGCTGAAACTGCTGCTCCCTTTCCACAGCTAAGCCCCACAGGCCTTTCCATGGTTTACCCCAGACGCTTCACATGCCCTGGTTTAGTCCATTGACAGCACGTCGACCCCAGTATACCACATCGTTCCCCTTCACTCTATTCCTTACACGCCTCTCATCCTCCCTATGTTCAGGCCCTGATTGCTCAATATTTTTTTCACTCCACCTTTCCATCTCCAATTTGTTCTCCCGCGTCTCCTCGTTCCCTCCACCTCTGACACATATATCCTCTTGGTCAATCTTTCCTCATTCATTCTCTCCATGTGCCCAAACCATTTCAAAACACCCTCTGCTGCTCTCTCAACCACACTCTTTTTATCAAAACACATCTCTATTACCAGTATTCCTGGTAAATTATATGGGAGGGTATTGATTGAGAGGGTGAAGGCATGTACAGAGCATCAGATTGGGGAAGAGCAGTGTGGTTTCAGAAGTGGTAGAGGATGTGTGGATCAGGTGTTTGCTTTGAAGAATGTATGTGAGAAATACTTAGAAAAGCAAATGGATTTGTATGTAGCATTTATGGATCTGGAGAAGGCATATGATAGAGTTGATAGAGATGCTCTGTGGAAGGTATTAAGAATATATGGTGTGGGAGGCAAGTTGTTAGAAGCAGTGAAAAGTTTTTATCGAGGATGTAAGGCATGTGTACGTGTAGGAAGAGAGGAAAGTGATTGGTTCTCAGTGAATGTAGGTTTGCGGCAGGGGTGTGTGATGTCTCCATGGTTGTTTAATTTGTTTATGGATGGGGTTGTTAGGGAGGTAAATGCAAGAGTTTTGGAAAGAGGGGCAAGTATGAAGTCTGTTGGGGATGAGAGAGCTTTGGAAGTGAGTCAGTTGTTGTTCGCTGATGATACAGCGCTGGTGGCGGATTCATGTGAGAAACTGCAGAAGCTGGTGACTGAGTTTGGTAAAGTGTGTGAAAGAAGAAAGTTAAGAGTAAATGTGAATAAGAGCAAGGTTATTAGGTACAGTAGGGTTGAGGGTCAAGTCAATTGGGAGGTGAGTTTGAATGGAGAAAAACTGGAGGAAGTGAAGTGTTTTAGATATCTGGGAGTGGATCTGGCAGCGGATGGAACCATGGAAGCAGAAGTGGATCATAGGGTGGGGGAGGGGGCGAAAATTCTGGGGGCCTTGAAGAATGTGTGGAAGTCGAGAACATTATCTCGGAAAGCAAAAATGGGTATGTTTGAAGGAATAGTGGTTCCAACAATGTTGTATGGTTGCGAGGCGTGGGCTATGGATAGAGTTGTGCGCAGGAGGATGGATGTGCTGGAAATGAGATGTTTGAGGACAATGTGTGGTGTGAGGTGGTTTGATCGAGTGAGTAACGTAAGGGTAAGAGAGATGTGTGGAAATAAAAAGAGCGTGGTTGAGAGAGCAGAAGAGGGTGTTTTGAAATGGTTTGGGCACATGGAGAGAATGAGTGAGGAAAGATTGACCAAGAGGAATATATGTGTCGGAGGTGAGGGAACGGGGGGGGGGGAGGGGGACAGGGGAAGAGGTGAGACCAAATTGGAGGTGGAAAGATGGAGTGAAAAAGATTTTGTGTGATAGGGGCCTGAACATGCAGGAGGGTGAAAGGAGGGCAAGGAATAGAGTGAATTGGAGCGATGTGGTATACAGGGGTTGACGTGCTGTCAGTGGATTGAATCAAGGTATGTGAAGCGTGTGGGGTAAACCATGGAAAGCTGTGTAGGTATGTATATTTGCGTGTGTGGACTGTATGTATATATTGTTTATGGGGGGGGGGGTGGTTGGGCCTTTTCTTTCGTCTGTTTCCTTGCGCTACCTCGCAAACGCGGAGACAGCGACAAAGTATAATAAATAAATAATAAAATAAAATCTCTATTACCCTTTCATTACTTACTCAATCAAACCACCTCACACCACATTTAGTCCTCCAGCATCTCATTTCCAGCACATCCACCCTCCTCCGCACAACTCATATCTACAGCCCACGCCTCACAACTACATAACATTGTTGGAGCCACTATTCCTTCAAACATACCCATTTTCGCTTTCCAAGATAACGTTCTCGGCTTCCACACATTTTTCAACGCTCTCATAACTTTCGCCCCCTCCCCCACCCTATGATTCACTTCCGCTTCCATGGTTCCATCCATTGCCAAATCCACTCCCAGATATCTAAAACACTTCACTTCCTCCAGTTTTTCTCCATTCAAACTTACCTCCCAAATGACTTGTTCCTCAATCCCACTGTACCTAATAACTTTACTCTTATTCACATTTACTCTCAACTTTCTTCTTTCACACACTTTACCAAACTCAGTCACCAGCTTCTGCAGTTTCTCACCTGAATCAGCCACCAGCGCTATATCATCAGCGAACAACAACTGACTCACTTCCCAAGCTCTCTCATCCACAACAGACTGCATACTTGCCCTTCTTTCTAAAACTCTTGCATTCACTTCCCTAACAACCCCATCCATAAACATATTTTTAAAACAACCATAGAGACATCACGCACCCCTACCGCACACCAGCATTCACTGAGAACCAATCACTTTCCTCTCTTCCTACACGTACACATGCCTTACATCCTCGATAGAAATTTTTCACGGCTTCTAACAACTTGCCTCCCGCACCATATATTCTTAATACCTTCCACAGAGCATCTCTATCAATTCTATCATATGCCCTCTCCAGATCCATAAATGCTACATACAAATCCATTTGCTTTTCTAAGTATTTCTCACACACATTCTTCAAAGCAAACACCTGATCCACACATCCTCTCTCACTTCCAAAACCACCCTGCCACACATGAAGTGACAACCCCCTCCCTCCGCATGCACACAAGGTAGCGCTAGGAAAAGACAACAAATGCCACATTCGTTCACACTCAGTCTCTAGCTGTCATGTATAATGCACCAAAACCACAGCTCCCTTTCCACATCCAGGCCCCACAAAACTTTCCATGGTTTACCCCAGACGCTTCACATGCCCTGGTTCAATCCATTGACAGCACGTCGACCCCAGTATACCACATCGTTCCAATTCACTCTATTCCTTGCATGTCTTTGACCCTCCTGCATGTTTAGGCCCCGATCGCTCAAAATCTTTTTCACTCCATCTTTCGACCTCCAATTTGGTCTCCCACTTCTCGTTCCCTCCACCTCTGACACATATATCCTCTTTGTGAATCTTTCCTTTCCTTTAGATTTTATTTGAGATATGAAAACAATCAAGTATTTGATTTATGATGATTACTGGTAGCTGTAAATGTAATGAAAACAGAAAAATTTTAGTGTAATAAAGTTGCTGGTCATGTTAATGCTCATTTATGGCATTTTAGGTGGAGATGAAATTCAGATTTCACATGAAAATAATGTTTTGCACATGAAAAAAAAAAGAAAATTGATCTCTGCTTACAAAAGAAGATAACTTCTGCAACAAATACTAGAAATATATATGGTTTGAGAAACTTGATGGGGAGGGTACATCACTGTTGACATCATCGTGAGGAGGAACATCAGAAGTAGTTGAGGGATCATGAAGGGGGTCCTTTAGGGATGAGGAGGCATTCTGCTGGATGGCTATTTTAAATGTTTTCTCCAGAGTCATCTGCCTCATTAACATTGGTTTTGGTTTTCAAAGTCTGTGATTTTATAAACTGACATGATTTCTTCTTATGAATGCACGCTGCTTTAGTCCTTCAGTAAGTCCATCATATACTTTCACCATGTTGTCTGTAGACACTTTTTCTGCAGTGTTACAAAAGTCCTCATTGTCTCTATTATCACAATCACCTTGGCTCAGAACCATTTCAGCTATTTATATCTTTGTACCACAGAGCAGAGAATATGCTCATTGTCTCTATTACCACAATCACCTTGATTCAGAACCATTTCAGCTATTTATATCTGTACCACAGAGCAGAGAATATGCAAAAAAAACCCACAGTGAATAATGCGCGTAGGCCTGGCGTTCATGATGTTTTGTAACAAACTGGTGCCAACAGAGTGTCAGATCCCAGTATGGGCAAGTGAGGTTGTGTAGAATTTTCCACTTGTAACGTCTTGTTGCCACTCAAAAAGTCTTGGACTTTGGAGCATTTTAGATTTTCAGATTAGCAATGCCCAACCTGTGATGACTTTGTCCATAAATACCTCATAACCATCCTCCTTTTTATTTACAATTTTGTCTATGCAGAAATTTGGTCTATACACCCTTTTCCCTTTCTGAATCCATTTTATTCTTTATCAGTAAGAGTTTCAATGATCCTTTTGATATGATTAGCCACCATTCTAGCTCTGTGCCCCCTGGTCATTTAGTTTAAATGGATATCTGGCCTATATGAATGGGGAGTCAAAAGATATTCAGATATAATGCTGGCCACAGTGCTTTATGAAAGTAAGCAAACTGATGAACTGACTGGTCGCACAATGTTATTAGAATATCTTAAGTTCTTTAGCTGGACAGGAGAATGTATATATTTTGAAATTAGCAAGATATAAAGTTTTTAAAGAAATCCTGGGTGCTCAGCGCAAGACTTGTAATCCACTTCTTCCCTCTTTTTAAGTGAGCTACGTGCTGTGAAAGATTTAAGGCACTACTTTGAGAAGGTGAGTGGTGAGATGGATAGTGTCCTGCAGCGTTCCTCTGGTGTATCCCGTTCCCGTCCCCAGGACGCAGATGAGATGAACAACTTGGTCATTGCCACACGTAGAGCCTTTCGTCACACTACCGTTGATTATGTTCAAGCTATTTCAGTTGCACAAGGAAAAAAGCGACATGAAGTGGTTGATGCTGTAAGTAATCATTCTTTATATTTTGTCTTTCACCATATGTGTATATATATATATATATATATATATATATATATATATATATATATATTTTTTTTTTCTGTCTCCCGAGTTTGCGAGGTAGCGCAAGGAAACAGACGAAAGAAATGGCCCAACCCACCCCCATACACAATGTATATACATACACGTCCACACACGCAAATATACATACCTATACATCTCAATGTACACGTATATATACACACACAGACACATACATATATACCCATGCACACAATTCACACTGTCTGCCTTTATTCATTCCCATCGCCACCTCGCCACACATGGAATACCATCCCCCTCCCCCCTCATGTGTGCGAGGTAGCTCTAGGAAAAGACAACAAAGGCCCCATTCGTTCACACTCAGTCTCTAGCTGTCATGCAATAATGCCCGAAACCACAGCTCCCTTTTCACATCCAGGCCCCACACAACTTTCCATGGTTTACCCCAGACGCTTCACATGCCCTGATTCAATCCACTGACAGCACGTCAACCCGGATATACCACATCGATCCAATTCACTCTATTCCTTGCCCGCCTTTCACCCTCCTGCATGTTCAGGCCCTGATCACACAAAATCTTTTTCACTCCATCTTTCCACCTCCAATTTGGTCTCCCACTTCTCCTCGTTCCCTCCACCTCTGACACATATATCCTCTTGGTCAATCTTTCCTCATTCATTCTCTCCATGTGCCCAAACCATTTCAAAACACCCTCTGCTGCTCTCTCAACCATGCTCTTTTTATTTCCACACATCTCTCTTACCCTTATATTACTTACTCGATCAAACCACCTCACACCACACATTGTCCTCAAACATCTCATTTCCAGCACATCCACCCTCCTGCGCACAACTCTATCCATAGCCCATGCCTCGCAACCATACAACATTGTTGGAACCACTATTCCTTAAAACATAGCCATTTTTGCTTTCCGAGATAATGTTCTCGACTTCCACACATTCTTCAAGGCTGCCAGGATTTTCGCCCCCTTCCCCACCCTATGATTCACTTCCGCTTCCATGGTTCCATCCGCTGCCAGATCCACTCCCAGATATCTAAAACACTTTACTTCCTCCAGTTTTTCTCCATTCAAACTTACCTCCCAATTGACTTGACCCTCAACCCTACTGTACCTAATAACCTTGCTCTTATTCACATTTACTCTTAACTTTCTTCTTTCACACACTTTACCAAACTCAGTCACCAGCTTCTGCAGTTTCTCACATTAAACAGCCACCAGTGCTGTATCATCAGCGAACAACAACTGACTCACTTCCCAAGCTCTCTCATCCACAACAGACTTCATACTTGCCCCTCTTTCCAAAACTCTTGCATTCACCTCCCTAACAACCCCATCCATAAACAAATTAAACAACCATGGAGACATCACACACCCCTGCCGCAAACCTACATTCACTGAGAACCAATCACTTTCCTCTCTTCCTACACATGCCTTACATCCTTGATAAAAACTTTTCACTACTTTTAACAGCTTGCCTCCCACACCATATATTCTTAATACCTTCCACAGAGCATTTCTATCAACTCTATCATATGCCTTCTCCAGATCCATAAATGCTACATACAGATCCATATATATATATATTTCTTTCTTTCTTTTAAACTATTTGCCATTTCCTGCGTTAGCGAGGTAGCGCTAAGAACAGAGGACTGGGCCTTTTTTGGAATATCCTCACCTGGCCCCCTCTGTTCCTTCTTTTGGAAAATTAAAAAAAAAAATAAAAAAGGGGAGGATTTCCAGCCCCCCCTCCCCTTTTAGTCGCCTTCTACGACACACAGGGAATACGTGGGAAGTATTTTTAATCCCCTATCCCCAGGGATAATATATATATATATATATATATATATATATATATATATATATATATACCTGTGTGAGGAAGTACCAGGAGAGACTGAGTACAGAATGGAAAAAGGTGAGAACAATGGAAGTAAGGGGAGTGGGGGAGGAATGGGATGTATTTAGGGAATCAGTGATGGATTGCGCAAAAGATGCTTGTGGCATGAGAAGAGTGGGAGGTGGGTTGATTAGAAAGGGTAGTGAGTGGTGGGATGAAGAAGTAAGAGTATTAGTGAAAGAGAAGAGAGAGGCATTTGGACGATTTTTGCAGGGAAAAAATGCAATTGAGTGGGAGATGTATAAAAGAAAGAGACAGGAGGTCAAGAGAAAGGTGCAAGAGGTGAAAAAAAGGGCAAATGAGAGTTGGGGTGAGAGAGTATCATTAGATTTTAGGGAGAATAAAAAGATGTTCTGGAAGGAGGTAAATAAAGTGCGTAAGACAAGGGAGCAAATGGGAACTTCAGTGAAGGGCGCAAATGGGGAGGTGATAACAAGTATTGGTGATGTGAGAATGAGATGGAGTGAGTATTTTGAAGGTTTGTTGAATGTGTTTGATGATAGAGTGGCAGATATAGGGTGTTTTGGTGGAGGTGGTGTGCAAAGTGAGAGGGTTAGGGAAAATGATTTGGTAAACAGAGAAGAGGTAGTGAAAGCTTTGCGGAAGATGAAAGCCGGCAAGGCAGCAGGTTTGGATGGTATTGCAGTGGAATTTATTAAAAAAGGGGTTGACTGTATTGTTGACTGGTTGGTAAGGTTATTTAATGTATGTATGACTCATGGTGAGGTGCCTGAGGATTGGCGGAATGCGTGCATAGTGCCATTGTACAAAGGCAAAGGGGATAAGAGTGAGTGCTCAAATTACAGAGGTATAAGTTTGTTGAGTATTCCTGGTAAATTATATGGGAGGGTATTGATTGAGAGGGTGAAGGCATGTACAGAGCATCAGATTGGGGAAGAGCAGTGTGGTTTCAGAAGTGGTAGAGGATGTGTGGATCAGGTGTTTGCTTTGAAGAATGTATGTGAGAAATACTTAGAAAAGCAAATGGATTTGTATGTAGCATTTATGGATCTGGAGAAGGCATATGATAGAGTTGATAGAGATACTCTGTGGAAGGTATTAAGAATATATGGTGTGGGAGGAAAGTTGTTAGAAGCAGTGAAAAGTTTTTATCGAGGATGTAAGGCATGTGTACGTGTAGGAAGAGAGGAAAGTGATTGGTTCTCAGTGAATGTAGGTTTGCGGCAGGGGTGTGTGATGTCTCCATGGTTGTTTAATTTGTTTATGGATGGGGTTGTTAGGGAGGTAAATGCAAGAGTTTTGGAAAGAGGGGCAAGTATGAAGTCTGTTGGGGATGAGAGAGCTTGGGAAGTGAGTCAGTTGTTGTTCGCTGATGATACAGCGCTGGTGGCTGATTCATGTGAGAAACTGCAGAAGCTGGTGACTGAGTTTGGTAAAGTGTGTGAAAGAAGAAAGTTAAGAGTAAATGTGAATAAGAGCAAGGTTATTAGGTACAGTAGGGTTGAGGGTCAAGTCAATTGGGAGGTGAGTTTGAATGGAGAAAAACTGGAGGAAGTGAAGTGTTTTAGATATCTGGGAGTGGATCTGGCAGCGGATGGAACCATGGAAGCAGAAGTGGATCATAGGGTGGGGGAGGGGGCGAAAATTCTGGGGGCCTTGAAGAATGTGTGGAAGTCGAGAACATTATCTCGGAAAGCAAAACTGGGTATGTTTGAAGGAATAGTGGTTCCAACAATGTTGTATGGTTGCGAGGCGTGGGCTATGGATAGAGTTGTGCGCAGGAGGATGGATGTGCTGGAAACGAGATGTTTGAGGACAATGTGTGGTGTGAGGTGGTTTGATCGAGTGAGTAACGTAAGGGTAAGAGAGATGTGTGGAAATAAAAAGAGCGTGGTTGAGAGAGCAGAAGAGGGTGTTTTGAAGTGGTTTGGGCACATGGAGAGAATGAGTGAGGAAAGATTGACCAAGAGGATATATGTGTCGGAGGTTTAGGGAACAAGGAGAAGAGGGAGACCAAATTGGAGGTGGAAAGATGGAGTGAAAAAGATTTTGTGTGATAGGGGCCTGAACATGCAGGAGGTTGAAAGGAGGGCAAGGAATAGAGTGAATTGGAGCAATGTGGTATACCGGGGTTAACGTGCTGTCAGTGGATTGAATCAAGGTATGTGAAGCGTGTGGGGTAAACCATGGAAAGCTGTGTAGGTGTGTATATTTGCGTATATTTGTGTATAAATGCTACATACAAATCCATTTGCTTTTCTAAGTATTTTTCACATACATTCTTCAAAGCAAACACCTGATCCACACATCCTCTACCACTTCTGAAACCACACTGCTCTTCCCCAATCTGATGCTCTGTACATGCCTTCACCCTCTCAATCAATACCCTCCCATATAATTTACCAGGAATACTCAACAAACTTATACCTCTGTAATTTGAGCACTCACTCTCATCCCCTTTGCCTTTGTACAATGGCACTATGCACACATTCCACCAATCCTCAGGCAGGTGGGTTGTGCCATTCTTTTGTCTGTTTCCTTGTGCTACCTCACTAACACAGGAGACAGTGACAGAGCATAATGATAAATGATAAGTATTGATATTTTTTTTATACTTAATCCCTGTGTGGCAGGGTAGTGACGGAAAAAAAAAAAAATCGATTTATACCTACTTATACATACTCAGACTTATACATACACATGTATGCATTCATACTTGCTACCTTCATCCATTCCTGTTGCCATCCTGTCAGACATGAAATAGCATCCCCCTCCAGCGAGTTATCCCCAGGAAAAGACAAAAAAGGCCACATTTGTTCACACTTAGTCTCTAGCTGTCATGTGTAATGTGCTGAAACTGCTGCTCCCTTTCCACAGCTAAGCCCCACAGGCCTTTCCATGGTTTACCCCAGATGCTTCACATGCCCTGGTTTAGTCCATTGACAGCACGTCGACCCCGGTATACCACATCGTTCCCCTTCACTCTATTCCTTACACGCCTCTCATCCTCCCTATGTTCAGGCCCTGATTGCTCAATATTTTTTTCACTCCACCTTTCCATCTCCAATTTGTTCTCCCGCGTCTCCTCGTTCCCTCCACCTCTGACACCTATATCCTCATTGTCAGTCTTTCCTCACTAATTCTCTCCATGTGTCCAAATCCATTTCAAAACACCCTCTTCTGCTCTCTCAACCACACTCTTTTTATCAAAACACATCTCTATTACCAGTATTCCTGGTAAATTATATGGGAGGGTATTGATTGAGAGGGTGAAGGCAGGTACAGAGCATCAGATTGGGGAAGAGCAGTGTGGTTTCAGAAGTGGTAGAGGATGTGTGGATCAGGTGTTTGCTTTGAAGAATGTATGTGAGAAATACTTAGAAAAGCAAATGGATTTGTATGTAGCATTTATGGATCTGGAGAAGGCATATGATAGAGTTGATAGAGATGCTCTGTGGAAGGTATTAAGAATATATGGTGTGGGAGGCAAGTTGTTAGAAGCAGTGAAAAGTTTTTATCGAGGATGTAAGGCATGTGTACGTGTAGGAAGAGAGGAAAGTGATTGGTTCTCAGTGAATGTAGGTTTGCGGCAGGGGTGTGTGATGTCTCCATGGTTGTTTAATTTGTTTATGGATGGGGTTGTTAGGGAGGTAAATGCAAGAGTCTTGGAAAGAGGGGCAAGTATGAAGTCTGTTGGGGATGAGAGAGCTTGGGAAGTGAGTCAGTTGTTGTTCGCTGATGATACAGCGCTGGTGGCGGATTCATGTGAGAAACTGCAGAAGCTGGTGACGGAGTTTGGTAAAGTGTGTGGAAGAAGAAAGTTAAGAGTAAATGTGAATAAGAGCAAGGTTATTAGGTACAGTAGGGTTGAGGGTCAAGTCAATTGGGAGGTGAGTTTGAATGGAGAAAAACTGGAGGAAGTGAAGTGTTTTAGATATCTGGGAGTGGATCTGTCAGCGGATGGAACCATGGAAGCGGAAGTGGATCATAGGGTGGGGGAGGGGGCGAAAATTTTGGGAGCCTTGAAAAATGTGTGGAAGTCGAGAACATTATCTCGGAAAGCAAAAATGGGTATGTTTGAAGGAATAGTGGTTCCAACAATGTTGTATGGTTGCGAGGCGTGGGCTATGGATAGAGTTGTGCGCAGGAGGATGGATGTGCTGGAAATGAGATGTTTGAGGACAATGTGTGGTGTGAGGTGGTTTGATCGAGTAAGTAACATAAGGGTAAGAGAGATGTGTGGAAATAAAAAGAGCGTGGTTGAGAGAGCAGAAGAGGGTGTTTTGAAATGGTTTGGGCACATGGAGAGAATGAGTGAGGAAAGATTGACCAAGAGGATATATGTGTCGGAGGTGGAGGGAACGAGGAGAAGAGGGAGACCAAATTGGAGGTGGAAAGATGGAGTGAAAAGGATTTTGTGTGATCGGGGCCTGAACATGCAGGAGGGTGAAACCCTTTCATTACTTACTCAATCAAACCACCTCAGACATTTCATTTCCAACACATCCACCCTCCTCCGCACAACCCTGTCTATAGCCCATGCCTTGGAACCACATAAATTGTTGGAACCACTTTTCCTTCAAACATACCCATTTTTGTTTTCTGAGATAACGTTCTCGTCTTCCACACATTCTTCAAGTAATAAAAGAAGAGTATTTGGGAGAGCTGAAGTTGTGCAGAGATGGATGGGACATATTGAGAGAATGAGTGAGGAATGGTTGACAAAGAGGATAAACATGTCAGAAGTGGAGGCAACAAGGAGACCCAGTTGGAGGTGGAACGATTTTGTGAAAAAGATTTTGAGCAGTCAGGGCCTGCACATGATGGATGATAAAAGGCATGTACAGGATAGAGTGAACTGCAGCAATATGCTTTATAGGGGTTGACATGCTGTCAGTGGACTTAACCAGGGCAATGTGAAGCATCCAGGGTAAACCATTGAAAGGTTTTGGTGGGTTTGGATGTGTATTGGAATTATGGTTTCAGTTCATTACATATGACAGCGAGAGAATGTATGTGAGCTGATGTGACATTTCTTTCTTTATTTCTGGTGCCACTTCTTCAATAGGGCAAAGAGCACTCAAGCATGAAAAAGAAAAATACTTATGCACATCGATACACTCTCACTGACACACATGACTAGTGTGTCCAGGCTGCACTTAGGGTTACTCTGCAAATGAAAATTTACCTTGAGGGAAGGCTGCATTATTGGGAGCACAGTCTCATGAAAAAATTGTTCACTCCTAAGGAATATACATTTCCCTGGTACTGATAGTAGAGAAACTGTGGGCTGCAAGAGGCTATAGAAGGGTCCTATGTAAAACCAGGACTCTTATAGATATTGGTCCAGGGTTGTTTGTAAATAGAATGAATATATGCATGTGACACTGATATTGCAGTTATTATTTCATTTACTTAATTTTGTTCTTGTGTAATACTTTGCCATATCAAAGGGAGGTCACTAAAAAATTAGATTTTTTTTCATGTGGAGGAAGATATACTTGTTATTAGAAGGAAGCATTTGTTAACAAAATAAAGTATTATCTTAATATTGCAGCTGCTGTCATACTTAAAGGCATACAGCACCTTCTATCACCAGGGTACTGACCTTTGTGATGACTTAAAACCTTCCCTTGACAAGATCAGCCAAGAGGTAATGTAATAATTTTTTATGTTTCATGTATCATGTAGTGCTTCAAAATTTGTTAGTCATGTCTTTTAATCAAACATGGTGATAAGGATGGTTTATCTGTTTGATATAGAACAAGTGCATAGAACATGAAATCTTTGATGCAAAAGGAAATGGTTTTGAATTTCATTAGAATACATTGATAACTGCAAAGTAAGTTATGCTTTTAAAGTGGAAGCTCATTTTTCACTTAACTGATGTTTCATAGGCTGTGTGTACCTTAGCCACCTCTTGAATCAGGCATGGAATGATGATGATTATAGATGTTTTAAAGTGTATTCTCTTCCATGTCTGATATGGGAAACCTGATATATTAAGGCAAGACTTATGAAGAGTGGAAGTGAGGAAATGATAAAACTTTTTGTAGGTTGCATTGGGTTCATTAGTTGATAGATTAAGCAAGAAATTTTGAGAAGCTTTGTTAATCAGGCTCTCATCAAGTTCCAGCAGTATTTACAAATTCATAGTGGGTGGGTCAATTACAGTTTGATATGAGCAGTTATAGATGGCTGATTCCCTGAGAGTACCTGAGCTTGTCATGCAAATTGAGGTCTGGACAAATTTTTTGAGTATATTGGTTTGGAAGATGAACTTATGAATTACTCATAAGTTCCTACATCAAAAGGTTCCAAAAGCATGTTTTATTGATTTTAGGACAGAGCTCCTTGAGTTTTACACAGCCCCACCTCATTTTATAGAAAAAAATGTATTGGACAGATTCCCTTTTTCAGCCACCATATTTATTAGGTGAGCTAATACTCTTTTCCTAGAGACCCAGCAGTCATATAGCAAAGTGCCAAGTCCCTTTATACTGTTGGTGCTGAATTCAGATGGTGTGTTGAAGCAACGAACCCACGTGACTAAATTTTTCACAGTTGTGCAGTATGAACCTGTTTATTATTGCTTTTCCTTCAATTTTTGGTGGTTTCACTTTGATTTTCACTTCTGGCTTGTAGAGATTTTTGATCTGTCACTTTCTTTTGTGTTTGATGATACACATTTTTTATTTGTAATTGCCTTTCCCTATTTTAATGAGTAAGTTTCAGAGACAGACATATAATGGCCTCTTTTGCACACTTCAAATCTTTAGCTGTTTTGTATAGTGTATTGAAATTAGACACCACCATCCATAGCCAAACCCACAGATTTCTGTATGGTTACTGCGACTACTTCATTTTCCCTGCTACAAACCTCTGACAGCATTTTGCCCTCCATATCCATATACATCACTCTAGCTCATTATGTCCATTGCATACTTCCTGAGTGTTTAAGAACCAGTACCCTTGAGTTTCTTTCTCTCCATCCAACCATCTTTTGCTTGGTCTACCCAACTCTTGAGCTGCTTCTGCTTCTGATTCACACATCCTCTTTGTTACTCTCTCTCTTTTTATCATTTCCAAATCCCAGGACCATTTCAGTACAGAGTTATGGCCCTCTAACTCAGAGTGCACTTACTATCACACCATTCTTTAACTTTTATTTCTTTTATAATCAAACTACTGTATACCACGTATAGTGCCTTCAGGCATTACATTTCCAATACGGTCATCCATATCATTTCATTTATGACCAATGCCTAACACTTGCATCCATACAACAGAATTGGGATTATTATTATACTTGTGTATGTTTGGGCAAAGATGGGAATCTTTGCCCAAACATATGCTTATCTTTCCTTCCCAGCATTCCTTAACACATTAAAGATCTTTGCTCCCTCTTCCACTCTGTGACTCACCCCCATGTTAACTACCACTAAATGTACACTCACACACACACACACACACACAAAGCTATGAATCTCAGTGGCAAGGTAGAATTCATTAGGATATTTATTAAGTGTGATGGATCAAAGGAAGAGGGAGAAAAGCAGAGCACAGAAAGAAGACAAAATAAAACTGGAGATGCCGCACGTGGGAAGAGGCTGGAGCAGCCCCTCTAGAACTGCAGAGAGGGGTAGGAGTGTTAGTGGATAATAATGTCATGATGAAATGAATGTATTCAAATGTTGATAGGTTGATAGTGGTAAAGAACTGGAATTAATGGATCATATAAGGAGAAGCACACCTGATATTGGAGTTATGGAAACTATGCAAACCAAAGTCATAAGCTCTTGCAAGTTCTGCCTAGAGGGGTACATGACAAGAAAGGAAAGAGGAGGTAAAGGAGGGGGAGGATAGCCCTATTAATGAAAGAAAATCTAAAGTTTCAAGAAATAATGGAGGATGGCCCTTTCAGACAGTACATTATGGGAATAGTAATTGTAGGAAAAAAAGCATAGCAATGTTATTAGTATATAATCATCTTGAAAGATTACACTGAACTGGAACAGATATACAGTGATAACAATGAAGGACCAACCATAATGGTAAATGAAGCATTGAAACATTCACTTCTTAGAGGTGGTAAAGTATTGATCATAGGGGATTTCAGGTTTAAGAGATAGACTTGGGAAATTCAGATTTTCATGGTAATGGAGTCATGGAGAAAAAGGTATTTTGATAGTATACAGGAAAATTTCTGGCACCAACTTGTCTTGGAGCATAACTCGACCTTATCTTGACTCAAAATGGTGTGGATATTAAGAACAGTATGTACAATACACCAGTTGGAAGAAATGATCATGTAATGCTTCATTTTGAATATGTGATAAAACAGAACAGTAGAAGAGCAAAGGTGAGACAGGAAATAAAGAGGAAATGTAAGTGTAGAAACTACACAAACCTATATAGTTTCTGTGGTGATTTAGATTGGGAAATATAATTCAGTAGCCAGGAGCCAGGGTGTTGTGGTAAGAGGTTCTGTAAAATTTGCAGTGATCTGGATCTGGAGAAGGCATATGATAGAGTTGATAGAGATGCTCTGTGGAAGGTATTAAGAATATATGGTGTGGGAGGCAAGTTGTTAGAAGCAGTGAAAAGTTTTTATCGAGGATGTAAGGCATGTGTACGTGTAGGAAGAGAGGAAAGTGATTGGTTCTCGGTGAATGTAGGTTTGCGGCAGGGGTGTGTGATGTCTCCATGGTTGTTTAATTTGTTTATGGATGGGGTTGTTAGGGAGGTGAATGCAAGAGTTTTGGAAAGAGGGGCAAGTATGAAGTCTGTTGTGGATGAGAGAGCTTGGAAGTGAGTCAGTTGTTGTTCACTGATGATACAGCACTGGTGGCTGATTCATGTGAGAAACTGCAGAAGCTGGTGACTGAGTTTGGTAAAGTGTGTGAAAGAAGAAAGTTAAAAGTAAATGTGAATAAGAGCAAGGTTATTAGGTACAGTAGGGTTGAGGGTCAAGTCAATTGGGAGGTAAGTTTGAATGGAGAAAAACTGGAGGAAGTAAAGTTTTTTAGATATCTGGGAGTGGATCTGGCAGCGGATGGAACCATGGAAGCGGAAGTGAATCATAGGGTGGGGGAGGGGCGAAAATCCTGGCAGCCTTGAAGAATGTGTGGAAGTTGAGAACATTATCTCGGAAAGCAAAAATGGGTATGTTTGAAGGAATAGTGGTTCCAACAATGTTGTATGGTTGCGAGGCGTGGGCTATGGATAGAGTTGTGCGCAGGAGGGTGGATGTGCTGGAAATGAGATGTTTGAGGACAATGTGTGGTGTGAGGTGGTTTGATCGAGTAAGTAATGTAAGGGTAAGAGAGATGTGTGGAAATAAAAAGAACGTGGTTGAGAGAGCAGAAGAGGGTGTTTTGAAATGGTTTGGTCACATGGAGAGAATGAGTGAGGAAAGATTGACCAGAGGATATATGTGTCGGAGGTGGAGGGAACGAGGAGAAGTGGGAGACCAAATTGGAGGTGGAAAGATGGAGTGAAAAAGATTTTGAGTGATTGGGGCCTGAACATGCAGGAGGGTGAAAGGCGGGCAAGGAATAGAGTGAATTGGATTGATGTGGTATACCGGGGCTGATGTGCTGTCAGTGGATTGAATCAGGGTGTGTGAAGCATCTGGGGTAAACCATGGAACGTTGTGTGGGGCCTGGATGTGGAAAGGGAGCTGTGGTTTTTCGGGCATTATTGCATGACAGCTGGAGACTGAGTGTGAACGAATGGGGCCTTTGTTGTCTTTTCCTAGCGCTACCTCGCACACATGAGGAGGGAGGGGGATGGTATTCCATGTGTGGCGAGGTGGCGATGGGGGTGAATGAAGGCAGACAGTATGAATTGTGTGCATGGGTATATATGTATGTGTCTGTGTGTGTATATATATGTGTACATTGAGGTGTATAGGTATGTATATTTGCGTGTGTGGACGTGTGTGTATATACATGTGTATGGGGCTGGGTTGGGCCATTTCTTTCGTCTGTTTCCTTGCGCTACCTCACAAACGCGGGAGACAGCAACAAAGCAAAATAAATATAAAATATAGAACAAACAGTGGACTTCATACGAATTAGATAAGAAATTTACCTGGAAATATTGTAATAGTATAAGGGTGATGGATGAATGGAATGAAATGACTGGAGACCTGGTTGATATTGACAGTATACAAAAATTTGATAAGTTTGGGGGAGAATGTTCAAGAAATGGGGCCTCACAAGTGTAAAGCTTGCTCCTTATACATTAGAGATAGGTAAGTACATCCCCTTGCCTAAGTTCAGGATATACAACTGTTGAACGAATGATTCAGATCGAAGGCTGAATTACCACCAAGGTAAGATTTTTCCTCAGAATTTTTGTGTGGTGTCTCCTTCACAAGATTATACCCACTAATGCTCATAAGGCTGTGTCCAAAATTAGAAAGTTAGGTTTGAATTAAGAAAGCCTGTCTCTACTCTAATCCTCATTGGGTTCTGCTTCTAATAGAGAAAGGATTTTTTGTTACCAATTTGTGAATGTAGAGCATAAGTGATTGATTGCAAAACTTTGGTTTCATATACCTGTAATTGCAATTTCAAATATGATTACAGGTTAATCTGATGAGGCAAGATGTAAGTGACTTAGAGAAGAGTTTAGAAAATCGACACACTGATGTAACAGACAGAGATTTGGTGTTTTCCATGGACCAGATGGACACCAGCCAGCCAGTTACTATGCATGGTTATCTGTTCAAACGAACTACCAATGCTTTCAAGACATGGAATCGTCGTTACTTCACCCTCCAGAATAATCAGCTGGTTTACCGCAAACGATCAGGTAAGGCAGAGATATACTAGATTCTTGATTGTGGAGTTTATTGAATTTAGCAAGTTTCTTGTGATGGAGCTGTTGATATATCATGTATCTAGATATGAATTGTGAAAAGTTATGAATGAAATGGTTGCAAGGTAACTAATTACACTGGATTTCTTTTTGATTTTTCTGAATTTGATGGGTTTCAGTTGATAGCTTGAATTGTACCATTATTCCCCCATTTACAGTAGACTTTCTCATGATGAAGCATATTGAGTAAGCAATTGAAACCCAGTATATATTATCCTGAGCAAATTTTTCTGTATCTAATACTCAGGTATGCAATATACATGAATTAACTTTGCTTATGAGCAGTATGCCACATTCTCTTATCATTTATTTTATAGATTATTAAACAGTTTCTTTCATGTTAGATATGTATTGTCAGTCAAACCATATCAGCACCGTTTGATCATATTAGGTGTTCACACATGCCACATCATATGGAAGATTATTTGCCAAAAATTTGCACTTATTGATGAAAGATTGTGCTAGATGCTTTTTACCCAATTTGTGAACTAATATTTGTTTAGATATTCACAAAAATGATAGAGATGGTAGAGATTGAATAGCTATAGAGTAAAGGAATGTTAGCAACTTGTGGGGAAGCTAGCACCCAAGGCAAAACATTCTTCTTATACTAAAGGAATGCTGTAAACCTTTAGGGAAGCTAGCACCCAAGGCAAAGCATTCAACATACGTTCTGTAAATAACACAGTAAGTTGTATTTTTATATGCAGTTTTTCTATGCAGTTGTCTCGAGTAGGCAGTTACTTAACCTTATTAAGTTATAATCATTTAGATACTCTCAAAAATATCACAAGTTGAATGTTAGAGATTGAACAGCCATCAAGGGTTAGACTGCTAAAGCTATGAAGCAGTGTTCAAATTATGATTCATATGGTGTGGGAGGCAAGTTGTTCGAAGCAGTGAAAAGTTTTTATTGAGGATGTAAGGCATGTGTACGTGTAGGAAGAGAGGAAAGTGATTGGTTCTCCGTGAATGTCGGTTTGCGGCTGGGGTGCGTGATGTCTCCATGGTTGTTTAATTTGTTCATTGATGGGGTTGTTAGGGAGGTGAATGCAAGAGTTTTGGAAAGAGGGGCAAGTATACAGTCTGTTGTGGATGAGAGAGCTTGGAAAGTGAGTCAGTTGTTGTTCACTGATGATACAGCACAGGTGGCTGATTTGGGTGAGAAACTGCAGATCTGGTGACTGAGTTTGGTAAAGCTGAGAGTAAATGTGAATAAGAGCAAGGTTATTAGGTGCAGTAGGGTTGAGGGACAAGTCAATTGGGAGGTTAGTTTGAATGGAGAAAAACTGGAGGAAGTAAAGTGTTTTAGATATCTGGCAGTGGATTTGGCAGTGGATGGAACCATTGAAGCGGAAGTCAATCATAGGGGTTGGGGAGGGGGTGAAAGTTTTGGGAGCGTTGAAAAATGTGTGGAAGTTGAGAATGTTATCTTGGAAAGCAAAAGTGGGTATGTTTGAAGGAATAGTGGTTCCAACAATGTTATGTGGGCTATAGACAGAGTTGTGCGGAGGAGGGTGGATGTGCTGGAAATGAGATGTTTGAGGACAATATGTGGTGTGAGGTGGTTTGATAGAGTAAGTAATGAAAGGGTAAGAGAGATGTGTGGGAATAAAAAGAGTGTGGTTGAGAGAGCAGAAGAGGGTGTTAAAATGGTTTGGTCACATGGAGAGAATGAGTGAGGAAAGATTAACAGAGAGGATATATGTGTCAGAGGTGGAGGGAACAAGGAGAAGTGGGAGACCAAATTGGAGGTGGAAAGATGGAGTGAAAAGGATTTTGAGTGATCAGGGCCTGAACATGCAGGAGGGTGAAAGGCGTGCAAGGAAAGGAGTGAATTGGAATGATGTGGTATACCGGGGTCGACGTGCTGTCAATGGATTGAACCAGGGCATGTGCAGTGTCTGGGGTAAACCATGGAAAGTTTGTTGTTGCCTGGATGTGGAAAGGGAGCTGTGGTTTCAGTGCATTATACATGACTGCTAGAGACTGAGTGTGAACGAATGTGGCCTTTGTTTTTTCCTAGCGCTACCTCGTGCACATGCAGGGGGAGGGTGTTGTCATTTCATGTGTGGCAGGGTGGTGACAGGAATGAATAATTGCAGACAGTATGAATTATGTACATGTGCATATATGTATATGTCTGTGTGTATATATATGTATACGTTGAGATCATCATCATCAGTGAACGGAGCAAATGGGGAGGTGATAACAAGTAGTGGTGATGTGAGAAGGAGATGGAGTGAGTATTTTGAAGGTTTGTTGAATGTGTTTGATGATAGAGTGGCAGATATAGGGTGTTTTGGTCGAGGCGGTGTGCAAAGTGAGAGGGTAAGGGAAAATGATTTGGTAAACAGAGAAGAGGTAGTAAAAGCTTTGCGGAAGATGAAAGCCGGCAAGGCAGCAGGTTTGGATGGTATTGCAGTGGAATTTATTAAAAAAGGGGGTGACTGTATTATTGACTGGTTGGTAAGGTTATTTAATGTTTGTATGACTCATGGTGAGGTGCCTGAGGATTTGCGGAATGCGTGCATAGTGCCATTGTACAAAGGCAAAGGGGATAAGAGTGAGTGCTCAAATTACAGAGGTATAAGTTTGTTGAGTATTCCTGGTAAATTATATGGGAGGGTATTGATTGAGAGGGTGAAAGCATGTACAGAGCATCAGATTGGGGAAGAGCAGTGTTGTTTCAGAAGTGGTAGAGGATGTGTGGATCAGGTGTTTGCTTTGAAGAATGTATGTGAGAAATACTTAGAAAAGCAAATGGATTTGTATGTAGCATTTATGTGTGTGGAAGAAGAAAGTTAAGAGTAAATGTGAATAAGAGCGAGGTTATTAGGTACAGTAGGGTTGAGGGTCAAGTCAATTGGGAGGTGAGTTTGAATGGAGAAAAACTGGAGGAAGAGAAGTGTTTTAGATATCTGGGAGTGGATCTGGCAGCGGATGGAACCATGGAAGTGGAAGTGGATCATAGGGTGGGGGAGGGGGCGAAAATTCTGGGGGCCTTGAAGAATGTGTGGAAGTCGAGAACATTATCTCGGAAAGCAAAAATGGGTATGTTTGAAGGAATAGTGGTTCCAACAATGTTGTATGGTTGCGAGGCGTGGGCTATGGATAGAGTTGTGCGCAGGAGGATGGATGTGCTGGAAATGAGATGTTTGAGGACAATGTGTGGTGTGAGGTGGTTTGATCGAGTGAGTAACGTAAGGGTAAGAGAGATGTGTGGAAATAAAAAGAGCGTGGTTGAGAGAGCAGAAGAGGGTGTTTTGAAGTGGTTTGGGCACATGGAGAGGATGAGTGAGGAAAGATTGACCAAGAGGATATATGTGTCGGAGGTGGAGGGAGCAAGGAGAAGAGGGAGACCAAATTGGAGGTGGAAAGATGGAGTGAAAAAGATTTTGTGTGATCGGGGCCTGAACATGCAGGAGGGTGAAAGGAGGGCAAGGAATAGAGTGAATTGGAGCGATGTGGTATACCGGGATTGACGTGCTGTCAGTGGATTGAATCAAGGCATGTGAAGCGTCTGGGGTAAACCATGGAAAGCTGTGTAGGTATGTATATTTGCGTGTGTGGACGTATGTATATACATGTGTATGGGGGGGGGGGGTTGGGCCATTTCTTTTGTCTGTTTCCTTGTGCTACCTCGCAAACGCGGGAGACAGCGACAAAGTATAAAAAAAAAAAAAAAAAAAATTTATGGATCTGGAGAAGGCATATGATAGAGTTGATAGAGATGCTCTGTGGAAAGTATTAAGAATATATGGTGTGGGAGGCAAGTTGTTAGAAGCAGTGAAAAGTTTTTATCGAGGATGTAAGGCATGTGTACGTGTAGGAAGAGAGGAAAGTGATTGGTTCTCAGTGAATGTAGGTTTGCGGCAGGGGTGTGTGATGTCTCCATGGTTGTTTAATTTGTTTATGGATGGGGTTGTTAAGGAGGTGAATGCAAGAGTTTTGGAAAGAGGGGCAAGTACGAAGTCTGTTGTGGATGAGAGAGCTTGGGAAGTGAGTCAGTTGTTGTTCGCTGATGATACAGCACTGGTGGCTGATTCATGTGAGAAACTGCAGAAGCTGGTGACTGAGTTTGGTAAAATGTGTGAAAGAAGAAAGTTAAGAGTAAATGTGAATAAGAGCAAGGTTATTAGGTACAGTAGGGATGAGGGTCAAGTCAATTGGGAGGTAAGTTTGAATGGAGAAAAACTGGAGGAAGTAAAGTGTTTTAAATATCTGGGAGTGGATCTGGCAGCGGATGGAACCATGGAAGCGGAAGTGGATCATAGGGTGGGGGAGGGGGTGAAAATTCTGGGAGCCTTGAAGAATGTGTGGAAGTTGAGAACATTATCTCGGAAAGCAAAACTGGGTGTGTTTGAAGGAATAGTGGTTCCAACAATGTTGTATGGTTGCGAGGCGTGGGCTATGGATAGAGTTGTGCGCAGGAGGATGGATGTGCTGGAAATGAGATGTTTGAGGACAATGTGTGGTGTGAGGTGGTTTGATCGAGTAAGTAATGTAAGGGTAAGAGAGATGTGTGGAAATAAAAAGAGCGTGGTTGAGAGAGCAGAAGAGGGTTTTTTTAAATGGTTTGGACACATGGAGAGAATGAGTGAGGAAAGATTGACCAAGAGGATATATGTGTTGGAGGTGGAGGGAACGAGGAGAAGTGGGAGACCAAATTGGAGGTGGAAAGATGGAGTGAAAAAGATTTTGTGTGATCGGGGCCTGAACATGCAAGAGGGTGAAAGGAGGGCAAGGAATAGAGTGAATTGGATCGATGTGGTATACCGGGGTTGACGTGCTGTCAGTGGATTGAATCAGGGCATGTGAAGCGTCTGGGGTAACCCATGGAAAGCTGTGTAGGTATGTATATTTACGTGTGTGGACGTATGTATATACATGTGTATGGGGGTGGGTTGGGCCATTTCTTTCGTCTGTTTCCTTGCGCTACCTTGCAGACGCGGGAGACAGCGACAAAAAAAAAAAAAAAAAAAATAATGATAATAAAAGAAAGTGGCAAGAGGTCAAGAGAAAGGTGCAAGAGTTGAAAAAGAGGGCAAATGGAGTTGGGGTGAGAGAGTATCATTGAATTTCAGGGAGAATTAAAAGATGTTTTGGAAGGAGGTAAATATTGTGCATAAGACAAGAGAACAAATGGGAGCATCGGTGAAAGGAGCAAGTGGGGAGGTGATATCAGATAGTGAAGGAGTGAGGAGGAGATGGAGTGAGTATTTTGAAGGTTTGCTGAATGTATTTGATGATAAGAGTGGCAGATGTAGGGTTTTTTGGTTGGAGCTGTGTACGAAGTGAGAGGGTCAGGGAGAATGATTTGTTGCAAAGAGAAGAGGTAGTGAAAGCTTTGCAGAAGATGAAATCTGACAAGGCAGCAGATTTGGATGGTGTTGCAGTAGAATTTATTAAAAAAGGGGATGATTGTGTTGTTGATTGGTTGGTAAGGATATTCAATGTATGTATGGAACATGGTGAAGTATCTGAGGGTTGGCGGAAGGCATGCATAGTGTCATTGTGCAAAGGCAAAGGGGATAAAGGTGAGTGTTCAAACTACAGAGGCATAAGTTTATTGAGTATTCTTGGGAAATTATATGGGAGGGTATTGATTGAGAGGGTGAAGGCATGTACAGAACATCAGATTGGGGAGGAGCAGTGTGGTTTCCAGAGTGATAGAGGATGTGTGGATCAGGTTTTTGCTTTGGAGAATTTATTTGAGAAATACTTCGAAAATTAGAACAACAAATGGATTTGTATGTAGAAAATTAGAACAACAAATGGATTTGTATGTAGCATTTATGGATCTGGAGAAGGTATATGATAGGGTTTGATAGAGATGCTTTGTGGAAGGTTTTAAGTGTATATGGTGTGGGAGGTGAGTTGCTAGAAGCATTGAAAAGTTTTTATCAAGGATGTAAGTCATATGTATGAGTAGGAAGAGAGGAGAGTGATTGGTTCCCAGTGAATGTTGGTCTGTGGAAGTGATGTGTGATGTCCCCATAGTTGTTTGATTTGTTTATGGATAGGGTGGTTAGGGAGGTAAATGCAAGAGTTTTGGAGATAGGTGCGAGTATGCAGTCTCTTGTGGATTAGAGGGCCTGGATAGTGAGTCAGTTGTTCGCTGATGATACAGCTCTAGTGGCTGATCCGTGTGAGAAACTGCAGAAGTTGTTGATTGAGTTTGGAAAAGTGTGTGAAAGGATAAAGTTGAGAGTGGATGTGAATACGAGCAAGGTTATTAGGTTCAGTAGGATTGAGGAACAAGTTAATTGGGATTTAAGTTTGAATGGGTATTTTGAAGGCCTGTTGAATATTTTTGATGACAGAGTGGCAGATGTAAGGTGTTTGGGTCAGAGTGGTATGTGAAGTGAGAGAATCGTGAAGAGTTGTTTGGTGAGAGAGAATAGGTGGTGTAAGCCTTGCATATGATGAAATATGGCAAGACAGTAAGAGTGAATGGCATTGCAGTTGAATTTAATAAGAAAGGGACGACTGTGTTGTTGATTGGTAGGTAAGGATTTTCACTGTATGTGTGGATCATGTGTGCCTAAGGATTGGCAGAATGCATATGTAATGTCATTGTATAAAGGTCATGGGATAAAGGTGAATGTTCAAACAATGAAGGTTTAAGTTTATTGTGTATACCAGATAAGATGTATGGGATGATATTAATGTAGTGGATGAATGTATGTACAGAGCATCGGATTGGAGAGGAGCAGTGTAGTTTCAGAAGTGGTGGAGGATGTGTGGTTCAGGTGTTTACATTAAAGAATGTGTGAGAGAAGTACTAAGAGAAACAGATGGATTTGTATGTGGCATTTATGAATCTGGAAATCACATATGATAGGGTTGATAAAGATGCCTTGTGGAAGGCCTTAAGAATATATGGTGTGGGAGGAAAGCTGCTGCAAGCAGGTGATAAGTTTGTAAGGTTGTGAGACATGTATGAGTTGGAAGAGAGGAGAGTGAATCACCATGGTTATTCAGTTTGTTTATGGTTGAGGTGGTAAAGGAGGTAAATGTGAGTCTTGGAGAGAGGGGCAAGTATGCAGTGTGTGGGGTTTGATAGGGCCTGGGAATGAGTCTGTTGTTGTTGTTAGTTGATGAAACAATGCTGGTGGCAGATTTGAGTGAGAAACTGCAGAAGTTGGTGAGTGAATTTGGAAGTGTGTGAAAGAAAAAGTTAAGAGAAAATGTGAATTGAAGCATGGTTATTAGGTATAGCAGGGTTGACATTATAAGTTTCAATGGGGAAAAATAGGAGGAAGTAAAGTTCATTAGATACCTGGAAGTGGACAAAGCAGCAAATGGAGCCATGGAAGCAGAGGTGAATCATAGGGTGGATTAGAAGGTTCTGGGAGCGCTGAAGAATGTGTGGAAAGAGAAAAAGTTATTGGGGAGGGCAAGTATGGTATGTTTGAAGGAATAGTGTTTCCAACAGTGTTATATGGATACGAGGCATGGCATGGGCTATAGATAAGGTTGTGCAAAGGAGGGTAGATACGTTTCAAATGAAATGGTTGAGGACAATATGTGGTGTGAGATGTTTTTTTGTGTAAGTACTGAAAGGGTAAGAGAAAGGTGTGGTAATAGAAAGATTGTGGTTGAGAGACCTGAGGAGAGTGTGCTGAGATGGTTTGGACATATGTAGAGAATGGGAGAAGAAAGGATGACAGTGAGAATATATGTGTCAGAAGTAGTGGGAACAAGGAAAATGGGGAAACAAAATTGGAAATGTAAGGATAAAGTGAAAAAGATTTTGAGTGATTGGGATCTGAACATGCAGGAGGATGTAAGGCGTGTGTGGGGTAGAGTGAATTGCAACTATGTATTATACAGGGTCAGTATGTTCTCAGTGAACTGAATCAGGACATTGGAAGTGACTGGGTTAACCTTGGGAACTTTTGTGGGTTCTGGTTGTGGATAGGGAGCTATGATTTCAGCGAATTACAAATGACAGCTGGAGAATAGATGTGATTAGATGTGGCCTTTGTTTGTCTGTTTTGGCATTGTCTTGCTAATGCAGGAATTGGCAATCAAGTCTGATAAAGAATCTCATTTGATTAATGAATGACATATGAACAGTGTACAGTTTTGTAATGTGAATGACAGTTGTTTGATGAATAGTAACAGTTGTAGTTGAATGGGTGAGAGGCAGTGCTTCGGTTAAATGCAGAGGGTGGGAGGTAGGTGGGAGGCACTGGATATCATACTGTTATTCTCTAACTGAAACTGATCTGTCTCTGCATCTTTGAAAACATGATGTAGGTGGTGATAGTAGAGGTAGTGGTGATGAGGGAGATTATGGTAAGTGGTGAGGAGGTAATGCATCTATCGGTTTCATTGGTATTACTGGCTGCAGCACTGCCAGACACTACTGAACAGCTGATGTCTTTGCACAAAATTGCTTTAAGTGTAAATGAGAACATTATATTCCTTCATCATTATGATATGTAACATTTTAAGATATGGAATGAGAAAGCAGAAAAGTGGGGATGATTAGAGAGGTGAAGTGAAAGGATGTGGTAACATACACTGGGTTTGTTGCCAAGCGCTCTTCATTTAAGCCAGCCTCGCTTAGCTGACTTTAATTTAAAAAAAAAAAACTGCTTCTTGAACAATTCAAGTCACCTTCTTAGCTGTTAATGTTGTGTTTGTCAAGGCAGAAGCTTTTATTTTGTCTGCATTCTGAATAATGGTTCTGACTGTCAATATAGCCAGTTTGAAAGCATCGCCATAATCAACCTATCAACCTGATGCTCACCAGTTTCCATCTGCTTCATTGCTTTTAGTTTTACATCCAAGGAGAGGCATTTCCTAAGCACTTTAGTTGTGCTAGTAGCACTAGAACTTGCAGGATGTCTTCCAGATATGGTGGGTAAAAAATAGTCACAGTATTATTGAAGAATTGACGAGTCAACAAGAATGTATGCACAGTATAAGTGCGGCCAGAATTGTAACATACTAACAGGTCCCAGAGAGCACTTTGCACTGTGTATGGTGCACAGATTAGCGAAGTGAGTATAAACAGAGAGCTGCTCTCTGTGTGTTGTGAGTATTCAGACACATGACTTTTGACTTCTTTTATGGATTTTCATAATTTTTTTACATTTAAAACTAGAGCTCCAAGATGCAAACAAGAGCATTATAATGAAACAGCACTCAAAGAGGTAGTATTGATTGGGGTATTAGTGTATATGAGCATATTATTCTTACTCGTTCTTCCTGCCCCAGGAGTCCCTTCTCTCCATATATATAAGGTTTGTGCAGCACTCAGGAAGATGTCCATGTCCACTGGTCTGGACAAGAGGTCATAAATTTTTGTGATTTTGTGTGTATGCAGAGAGTGTAGGGCAATTGATTGTTTTGTGTCTGTTTTTATTAAGGTAGTTACATCACAGGCATGAGGGTCTTTGGATGTGTTTAACAGTGTTTGTAGTGTTGTAGTTATGGGTGATATCTTGAGGGTAAGCAGGAGAGTGAGATTTGAGTTTGTCTAGGGCGTGTAGTTTCCTATAGGTGTGTGTCTGTCAGGTTGGAGTCTAAAACTGAGTGGAGTTGTATAGTTGCTGGGTTATTTGAGTGTGTATGTGTTTTGTCAATGTCATATTTGTCGGGAGTGGGGGATCTTTAAGTAGTGATTATGGAAGTGTGAAGCAGGGGTAAATTTTGTATTTCTATTTGGGGGTTGATGGTTTGTTATAGGATGCTTTGGGTAGGAGGGGTCAAGTGCTGTTGCATAGAATTGGATGCTATGAATGTTGAGGTACATTCGTTTTGAAGTTGTTAAGCATTTGTGCTGGTTAGGTAGCCAGTCATTGTTCTGAGTGCAGTTTTGTGTGATTTGTCACATGGTTGTATTTGCTTATGAGATGGTGAGGCATAGTTGTAAGTAGAGTGGATGAATTGGCTTATGAGATTGTGAAGCATTGTTGTAAGTAGTGGATAAATTTTTTGTAAGAACTGTTGTGGGATTCAGTTTCTTATCCAGATCTGGTGCCAGTTAGTGTTTTCAGTGTTTTCAGGTCATTTAATTTGGGGTTTGCTTTTGTACAAAAGTATATACTATTCTTGTGGGGATGAATATTATATATGTTGCATGTGATGCCTAGAATGGTTGGTATTTAGTTCATTAGGAGGGACTCTCCATTCAAGGTGACTGAAGGGTATGATCAAGATTTGTGTTTGTGTTTGAAAGGGTGATTGAAAGCTTTTGTGATGTTAACATGCTGTTCTGAGTGAGCTATTGTTCCAATGGTGTAATTTAGCACTTGATGTTTTCTGTTGCTACTGTGGTGTTTGGATGCATTTTTATGGTCATATGCATACAAAAGGAGTTTTGCTTAAAGTAATGGGAGTTCACTTAGAAAAAAATTGAAGAGATAGATAGATAGGTAAGACACAGACACCAGCAGGTTTTTCAGAATATACAGATTACGAAGCATCCTATATTCAGAGTGCCTAGGTTTAAGAGGACACTCTGCTGTAAAAGTCTGATTATGCATTTATGTTGGTACCTACTGCAGGTTGGTTAACTGGAAAAGTTAGTGCCTGCTACAAATTTGACAACTGAATAATTAGTAGTTGCCATAAGTTGGATAACTGGAAAAGTTAATGCCTGCCACAAGTTAAGTAACTGGAAAGGTTAGTCACTGCTACAAGTTGGATAACTGGGAAAGTTAGTTCCTGGCTCATGTAGGATGACTAGGAAAGTTAAAAGCTGCTGCAAATTGGATAACTGGAAAATGTAAAACCTTTTGCAAGTTTGGTACGGGTTGAGAATCCATTATCCAAAATTCTGAAACAAAAAGCCCCGAAAACTGAAATTCCGGGGTCTTTCCTAACAGGCCTGACCTTTACCCACCAATGCCAGTGGTATGTCAGTGCCTGCATTACTCTCCAATATGTCTGCACTTATTTTGTGCCTTTTGGCACCTCTTGTTAAAAATTGTGAAAAAGGTGGAGTTGTTGCAGAAACTTGATTGTGGTGTGTCTGTGAGGTGACTGACAGAGGAGTATGGAGTTGAAGGAAATGCCATATACAATCTAGAGAAACAACGGCAATTGGTAAACTTTTATGCTGAAAGTGAAGAACAGAAATATATGAAAATTAGGAGAACATTTTATGATGCAAAAAATGAAACTCTTGATAGTGTGTTGAAAGAAAAGGAAAGAGTGCATCAGCTTAGGAGTGAACATATGCCACTGAACTGTTTGTTGACTATGAAACAAGCTATGATATATTGTGAAGACCTGTAGATTCAATCTACAAATTTTCAGAGTAGGTTTCAGAAATTTTAGCTTCATGGTATAAAGTATCTGAAAATTTGTGGTAATAAATCTTCTGCTGATCATGGGGCAGCAGAAAGCTACATTGACAAGTTTGTGAAGATAATTTTAGATGAAAATCTTTCTTCTGAACAGATGTATAAATGCAAATGAATCCTCATTACTCTTGCATTATATTCCTAGAAAAAACTTTATTAGCAGCTGATGAAATCATGTCAACAAGAGTGAAGGGTGCTAAAGAAAGGCTGACTGTTCTTGGGTGTGCACATGCAGCAGGCAGTCACAAATGTAAACTTGCCGTGATCAGAAAAGCAAACATCCAAGGTGCTTTTCAGCAGTGATCAAGGAGAGCAAATATCCAAGGTGCTCTTAGGGTGTACAAACCTTACCTGTTTATTATTATATGAATAAGAAAGTGTGGATAACCAAAGACATATTTTTTGACTGGTTGTGTAACCACTTTGTATCAGTGGCTTGTGCTTATTGAAGAAAAGCTTGACAAGAAGGAAACAGTAGAATTTTGTCGTTTCCAGACAACTGTTCTGCACATCTCCCTGCTGAACTACTTGTGAAAAATAATGTTTTTACCACTTACTTTCCCCCGAATGTGACATCTTTAATTTAGCCATGTGATCGAGGAATTTGAAAAGCATTTGAAATTACTTATTTTTTATACTTGATGACTGTTACCTGCATTAGTGAGGTAGCACCAGGAACAGATGAAGAAAGGCCACATCAGCTCACACCAATTCTTTGGTTGTCATGTGTATTACACCAAAACCACAGCTCCCGATCAACAGCCAGGCCCCACCGACCTTTCCTTGGTTTACCTTGGATGCTGCTCATTCCCTGGTTCAGTCCATTGACAGCACATCCACCCCTCTATACCACATTGTTCCAATTCACTCTCTCCCATGCATACCTTTGACCCATCTGCATGTTCTGGCCCTGATCACTCAAAATCTTTTTCAGTCCATCCATCCATCGCTGGACTCCATGTGTTCAAACCATTTCTGCACACTCTCTTCAGCTTTCTCAGCCACGTACTTTTTATTACCACACCTTATTCTTACCCTTTCATTTATAAATCAAACCACCTTGCACCATATATTGTCATCAGAAATTTCATTTCCAACACATCCGCCATCCTCCACACAACCTTGCCTGTTGCCCATGCCTTGCATCCATATGATATTGTTGGGACTGCTATACCTCCCAGATAATGGTCTCTCTTTTCACGTACTCTTCAGCACTCCCAGCACCTTTTCCCCCTTACGTACTCAATGACTCACTTGCACTTCTGTGGTTGCATTTGCTGTCATGTCCACTTCACTTCCTCTACTCCCGCATTCAGACTTGCACCTCAGCTAACATGTCTCTTGTCCCTGCTAAACTTAATAACCTCGCCTCTATTCTTATTTACCCCCAACTTCCTCCTTTCACACACACTTCAAAACTCAGTCAGCAACTCCTGCTGTTTCTCACCTAAATCTGTCACAAGTGCTGTATGATCAATGAACAACAATTGACTCACTTCCCAGGATCTCTCATCCTCAATGTTCTGCATACTCACCCTTATCTCCAAAACTCATATTTACCTCCCTCACCACCCGGTCCATAAACAGACGAAACAACTATGGTGATATCACATACCACTGCCGAAAACAAACCTTCACTTGAAACCATTCACTCTCCTCTCTCTCTATTTGTACACATGTCTTTCACCCTTTATAAAAACTTCCCTCTGCTTCAAGCAACTTTCCTTCCTCAAGGCATCTCTATCAACCCTGTCATATGCTTTCTCCAAATCCGTAAATGCCACATACAAACGCATCAGTCTCCATAAGTATTTTTCACACTCATTCTGTAAAGCAATCACCAGATCCACACATCCTCTACCACTTATGGAACCACACTGCTCTTACCCACTCTGATAATCTGTACATGCATTCTCCTCCACAATCACTACCCTCCCATACAGCTTATCAGGTAAACTCAACAAATACCTCTGTAGTTTGAACACTCGCCTTTATTCCCCTGGCCTTTATACAATGGCACTCTTTATGCATTCTTTCAGGCACTTCACCATGATCCATACATACTTTGAGAATCCTAACTAACCAGTGAACTTGTCACCCTCTTTCTTAAGAACTTGAACTGCAATACCATCCACTCCACCTGCCTTGCCACATTTCACCTTACATAAGGCTTTCACTATACTACCTCTTCTCTCCATAAATCTCTCACTTCACATACCACCCCAACCCAAGTACCCTACATTTGCAACTGTATCAATAAATAGATTCAACAGTCCTTCAAAATTCTTATTCCATCTCCTTACTTTGCCACTACTTTTTACCACTTGCCCCTTTTGCCCCCTTCACTGATGTTCATATTTGTTCTCTTTTTTTCTCACATTAATCTCCATCCAAATTATCATTTTCTCCCTAAATTTTTCTCCCTAAATTTTACTGATACTTATTCACCCCAGCTCTCATTTGCCCTCTTTTTCAACCCCTGCACCATCCTCTTGACCCTTTGCTGCTTTCTCTTGTACATCACCCAATTATTTGCACTTTCTCTGGAGTGCAACCCAAATGCCTCTTTTTTGTTTCATTATCAACTTGACTTCCTCATCTCCCACTCACTGCTCTTTCTAATGTGCCTGCCTCCTGCCTTTCATATGCCACATGCATCTCTCACACATGCCAATATTGCTTCCTTAAATATCTCCTATTCCTCACCCACTCCCCTTGCTTCATTTACTCTCTCTCACCTTTTGTCATTCAGTACTCAAGTCTCTTTTGGTATTTCTTCACTCATGTCTCTTATCAAGCTCACTTACTCGCACCACTCTTTTCTCATTGATGTTGTTTCTTTTCCTAAAACTTCTACAAATCTTCACCCATTGCTCCTCAAGATAGTGATCAGACATCCCGCCTGCTGCCCCTCTCAAATCATTTACATCCCAAAGTATTTCTTTTACAAGCCTATCAATTGATATGTAATCCAATAATGTCCATTGACCATCTCTTTTACTCACATATGTATATTTGGGTATGTCCCTCTTTTTAAACCAGGTATTCCCAGTCAACAGACATTTTTTGGCACCCTGCTCCACAGGCTGTTCACCATTTCCATTCATGATATTGAGTACCCGTGACCACCAATTTACACCCAGTTTCCCTTTAACTCAACTTTGCTTTCAAATCATTCATCACTGATACCCAGTCCCCTGCATCAAAATTGCTGACACATTCATTCAGCTGCTCTCAAAACACTTGCTTCTCATGATCTTTCTTCTCATAGCCAGGTGCATAAGCACTAATACTCGCCTAGCTCTTGCCATCCACTTAATTTTTACTCACATCATCTAAGAATTCACCATACACTCTTTGACACACCCCCACAACTCCTGCTTCAGAAGTAGTGCTACTCCTTCCTTATCTCTTATCTTCTCACCAACCCCCTGACTTTGCTCATAAGACATTTCCAAACCATTTTTCCCCTTTACCCTTGAGCTTTTTTGCTCAGAGCCAGAACATCCAGGTTTTTTCTTACGACCTATTTCTTCTCTCTTCTCATCTTGGGTATGAGCACTCCCTGCTTGGCTCCTTCTCTTCTGTCTTTTAGAAATTCATATACAAGAAGGAGAGGGTTTCCAGTCCCCCACTTGCATAAAGTAAAAGTAATTATAAAGACTACTTTTTGAACAGGATGCTTGTGCTGCAGTGAACAGAGGCATGATGGTGACATGCTTCCAAAAGGAGTTTAGCATTATTAATGACATTCTTCCCAATGCTAGGCATAATCTTTGTTTTAAAACAATGTTCAGTGAAGATTATGTTCCAGGTTTTTTTTTTCTTTTTTTTTTGCTTTGTCGCTGTCTCCCGCGTTTGCGAGGTAGCGCAAGGAAACAGATGAAAGAAATGGCCCAACCCACCCCCATACGTTCACACACGCAAATATACATACCTACACAGCTTTCCATGGTTTACCCCAGACGCTTCACATGCCCTGATTCAATCCACTGACAGCACGTCAACCCCGGTATACCACATCGATCCAATTCACTCTATTCCTTGCCCTCCTTTCACCCTCCTGCATGTTCAGGCCCCGATCACACAAAATCTTTTTCACTCCATCTTTCCACCTCCAATTTGGTCTCCCACTTCTCCTCGTTCCCTCCACCTCCGACACATATATCCTCTTGGTCACTTTCCTCACTCATTCTCTCCATGTGCCCAAACCATTTCAAAACACCCTCTTCTGCTCTCTCAACCACGCTCTTTTTATTTCCACACATCTCTCTTACCCTTACGTTACTTACTTGATCAAACCACCTCACACCACACATTGTCCTCAAACATCTCATTTCCAGCACATCCATCCTCATGCGCACAACTCTATCCATAGCCCACGCCTCGCAACCATACAACATTGTTGGAACCACTATTCCTTCAAACATACCCATTTTTGCTCTCCGAGATAATGTTCTTGACTTCCACACATTCTTCAAGGCTCCCTGGATTTTCGCCCCCTCCCCCACCCTATGATTCACTTCCGCTTCCATGGTTCCATCCGCTGCCAGATCCACTCCCAGATATCTAAAACACTTTACTTCCTCCAGTTTTTCTCCATTCAAACTTACCTCCCAATTGACTTGACCCTCAACCCTACTGTACCTAATAACCTTGCTCTTATTCACATTTACTCTTAACTTTCTTCTTTCACACACTTTACCAAACTCAGTCACCAGCTTCTGCAGTTTCTCACATGAATCAGCCACCAGCGTTGTATCATCAGCGAACAACAACTGACTCACTTCCCAACCTCTCTCATCTACAACAGACCTCATACTTGCCCCTCTTTCCAAAACTCTTGCATTCACCTCCCTAACAACCCCATCCATAAACAAATTAAACAACCATGGAGACATCACACACCCCTGCCACAAACCTACATTCACTGAGAACCAATCACTTTCCTCTCTTCCTACACGTACACATGCCTTACGTCCTCGATAAAAACTTTTCACTGCTTCTAACAACTTGCCACCCACACCATATATTCTTAATACCTTCCACAGAGCATGTCTATCAACTCTATCATATGCCTTCTCCAGATCCATAAATGCTACATACAAATCCATTTGCTTTTCTAAGTATTTCTCACATACATTCTTCAAAGCAAACAGGTAAAGATTTTAAAGGATATCATGTTAGCAGTGAAATGATGTGCTTGCATATTCTTTACTTGACTTTGTTAAGGAGTGACTTAATTTTGCTGGTGAAGTTTAATACCAGTGAGAGTAATGAGAAACAAAGAAAGAAAGACAGATTCCGGAATTGTAAACAGAGTTTACTGTTGATTCTCGATCAGTGCTTCTGGTGTTAACTCGCAAAATATGATATGCATGTTCTATTTAAGGGATTAAGAGTTGGCTAACTGATCTTTGGTGGATTACCAGCTGTCATCAGGTTTGGATGAATCCTGATGGAATGTTGTAATCATTGGATACCTGGAAGTTGGACAGTCAGACTTTTTATATCATATCCTTAAGTGCTGGAATTATATAATGCAAAAGTTTGTCATCATAATGTATGAATAAGCTAGAGGAACCAGATTTTATATTACACAAAAAGTTTCTTGTCAGATTTTATGAATTATATAGAGGAAGCAGGTGTTATATTTCAGAAAAAGTGTATCAGTTTGTATGAATAATCTAGAGAAAGAAGATATTGAAGAAGTGTTGCAAACTGACATTGATGATCCTCTTCAACATCCTCATATTTGACTGATGGGAGGATTGCAGAAGTGTTAAATCAAGAAAAGTGTGATGTTAGCAGTGATGATAAAGATGACATTGTGAACACAGTTGAGAAAGTGCCTCTAGATGCCATGGTGAAGATGTGTGATAGGTTAATTTTTTGGTTTGAATACTGTGCATTTATCAGTGAGCAAGAGATGATGGCAATTTATCAAATAAAAGAGAAACTGCTCAGACAGATTACAGAGGTAGATAGCTCTGGAATAAGTCTTCAAAAAGGCCAACTAGCAAAGAGGTGCTTTGTGACTTTAGATTCCAGTTCTTGGCCCATCATCTGCTTTAGATGTCCCACCTGATGATGTATTGATGAACCCTTACCTACTTCAAGTTTCTCAACCCAAATGTAATCTACTGTAGTTACTGATTGAATTTATCTTATTTTGTCAGCAGAAAACATCTAAGACTGAATTTATATTGAATTTGTAAACAGATATCTGTAAGGCTTGAATTTATCTTAATTTGTAAATAGAAAACATCATGGCTATGAATTTATCTTAATTTGTAAGCAGAAAACATCAAGGTTGTTATGTAAGTAGAGAATTTTCTTTTTATTGTATTATTATATAATGCATTATAATGCTGCCTGTAGGCTGTATGTATCCATATGCAGTAAGATTCTGTGTGAAGAAGAAAACTGCATTTCATGCATTGATCCTTTAGTGAGAAGATATCCATAACAGGATATTTCAAACACTATCTTGTAAGATATGCTAATGCTACTCACAGCTTGCTATCCTGACTAGGAGTGTTGCCAGGGTAAGAGAAAGCCAACATTGTTCCTCCAACTGTCAAAACATTTAAATCTGCACCAGCTACACTGACTCTTGGCTCAATATTTCCCGAAGTGATACATATTGTGAATCTCATTTAAAGAGGGTTTGAAATTAAGATTTTATTTGAAAAAACATATTTAAAAAAGTTTTCCTTAGCGCTGGCTAAATATCCTGGAAGGGATTAACATGGTTACTGATGAAATTGGTTAATTCCCTGGATGGGGTTCTTGTTCTAAGGAACTTGAACGCTGAAAAATAAAGAAAAAATGCACAAGAATAAAAAGAAAGGCCTCCATCTTTGACATATTAAAAGATTTTCTTTTTTGAATTATTTCTGTGAGTGCCTCCCACAGGATTAGACTGCCCCAGAGCCCCGCTTGAACTACCACATTATATCAGTATACTGAATTTTGAAAAATTTTGAAATCAGAAACAAGCTTGGCCCCACAGAATTTGGAAAATGGATTCTCAACCTGTAGTTGGAAAGTTGATACCTGCCACAGTTTGGATTAATGAAAAAGATGGATAGCTGGATGTTGAAAAGAATTAAAACTTGAAGAATCAATGTTATTTGCAACAATTTTGTATTTTTGCTCAACATAAAAGATGTTGAAAACCTTGTTAACATCTTGCAGTGTAAGTGTAAGTGAAATTGGGCCTCCACTAAAGTTGTCCTTTTGGTAGACTCTCTGCATAGTTTAGTCGTCATCCCACCTTTTTTGTTGTAGTCTATGATGTTGATTTTCAGCTAAATACTTACATATACATGGTTCTGTTTTTCTTTTCACTGCTTCCTGACATTTTTGTTGATGTGCTTGCTTAGTCTTTAGTTGGCTTTATTAAGTAGTGACTTAATTTTGCTGATGAAGTCCAATACTAGTAAGAGCAATCACCAAGGATTACGACAACATTGTAAACCGAACAGATTGTAGATTCCTGAAGATCATTGCCTTTGATGGCAACTTGCAGATGATATATATTTTATTTAAGGGATCAGAAGTTAGAAACTGGACTTTGATGGATTATCAGTAGCCATCAGGTTTGAATGAATCCTGATGGAATTTTGAAGTAAACTGGATTCCAAGAAATTGCATAATCAGACTTTTTATATCACTGTTAAGCTCCGAAAGTATATTTTACCCTGTTTGTGATGCATCTTTTATTATAACATACAAACCTCCAACAACCAGGATTGAACCCGGGACCCCTGTGCAAGAGGCGGGAATGCTGACCGCTAGGCTATAGGCCTGGCTAATAGGAAATTACTTCGAATACTGTGTACTCGAATACCCTTCGTCTCTTGTTGATAAGCAACAGGGTCTACACTGGTCATTTCCCAACAGGCGCACATAGCCAGCTGATAGCATTTTACCGAACCTAACCGTACAACTCGGAGGTATATGAATGCGAACATAGTGCATAGAAACGCGCACCTTCATAGAACATACAAACCTCCAACATCCAGGATTGAACCCAGGGCCCCTGTGCAAGAGGCAGGAATGTAACAGCCAGGCTATGGCCTCTTGCACAGGGGTCCCTGGTTTGATCCTGGCTGTTGGAGGTTTGTATGTTCTATGAAGGTGCGTGTTTCTATGCACTATGTTCGTATTCATATACCTCCGCGTTGTACAGTTAGGTTCAGTAAAATGCTATCAGCTGGCTATGGGCGCCTGTTGGGAAATGACTGGTGTAGACCCCATTGCTCACCAACGTGAGACAAAGGGTAATCGAGTACATAGTATTCGAAGTTATTTCCTATTAGCCAGGCCCATAGCCTAGCGGTTAGCATTCCTGCGTCTTTCACAGGGGTCCCGGGTTCGATCCTGGCTGTTGGAGGTTTGTATGTTCTATGAAGGTGCACGTTTCTATGCACTATGTTCATATTCATATACCTCCACGTTGTACAATTAGGTTCGGTAAAATGCCATCAGTTGGCTATGTGTGCCTGTTGGGAAATGACCGGTGTAGACCCCGTTGCTCACCAACGTGAGACGAAGGATATTCGAGTACATAGTATTCGAATAGCTATTTCCTATTAGCCAGGCCCATAGCCTAGCGGTTAGCATTCCCGCCTCTTGCACAGGGGTCCCGGGTTCAATCCTGGCTGTTGGAGGTTTGTATGTTCTATGAAGGTGTGTGTTTCTAGGCACTATGTTTGTATCTTTTATTATATAAACTAAGAACCCCCCTTTTATGGGGTTCTGTGATTTGAAGGCTGCATAACAATCAAAAGTTGGGATATAATACTTTCCCTTGGAATGGGGAGCTCCTCAACAAGATAGTAGCACTTTTCATCCAATGATGATACAGCCATGCTGAATTACTGACATGATGATTAGGAGGCCATTCCTGTGTTCCAAGAAAGTGATTATATATCATGGCCTTATGGTTTTCCATTCAGATGGTTACTTCATGTAATAGCACATCCAGTTCCTTTACAAATGCTTTGTTTCTCTGATATTACTACACTTACTGTTTGAGGGATTTCTTTAGAAGGTTTTTGTTCTTTATTTTGTTGATCATTTTCTCTTAAAACTAAAACGATAGGTTTTTACAAGTTGTGATGTCTAAGTTTCCCTTAACCCTTACATATTGTCCCTTAACCCTAACAAAGTGTTACATATTGTGACATTTAAGTTCCCCTTAAACATGAAGCTTGTAAATAACTTTAATCATTTTATTTAGCATACACTGTTGATGTCATTTCAGATGTATTAGTGTGTCTGAGTTTGCATGACTTACAGGCAAGATTTTGTGACATGTCTTGCATATGCTGTAGCAAGATGTGCCAAGCCTAAAGATAACTTTTGGTTTCCAGTGTATAATGAAGTGACAATTCTCTTGCAATACATTCTGTGGGAGAAAAGAATTATTTTGTAAAGATTCTTGCCATACAGAATTTAGACAAAAATTCTGGTGAAAGAATGAATTGTACAAACTTTGCAAAAGTTGTTGCAGTTGAGTATGCATTACATGTATCTCATGTTCACTTTTTGTTAGTATAAAACACTTATATCCTTTAGGGAGAATCTTCTATTCATTAACTTTAATGACTGGTAATTTTCTATTAAGTATTTTGTCTTTTGCATTGATTTATTATTTACTTTGATCTGTCATAAAGCCAATACTCCTTCACTATAGGTGTAATGTAATGACATATTTTCTCATGTTATTTAGTGTCCATTCAGATATATAACAAGTGAAACTGATGCTAAAGAAATGTACTTCAGGTATGATACTTGAAGTGCATGAAGATATCAAGTTCTATATAATGCCAAAAAATTTGTTTATATTTAAGGGGCACATTTTTGCTGTATGAAGTGTTTTGATACCTAACCAAGAAAAGTGTCTTATTGTGAATTCATGTATTATTAACTAACTTTTGTAAGGTATGATTATTTGCTGTATGAAGAGTGTTTTGATACCTAACCAAGAAAAGTGTCTTTTTGTGAATTCATGTGTTATTAACTAACTTTTGTAAGGTATGATTTTTTGCATTTGATACAGAGTTTAATAGGAATTCATTCTTAAATGATCTGTTTAATACTATCTTTCTGTATAGCAATTTGATTCTCTTCTATTAATGTAGTTTTTTTCATGCCCTTCCAAGGTATTCGAAAGTCTGTCAGGAACTCAGGAGGAAGTAATCTGCTCAATAGTCGTTTGACGCGAGCTCACGGAGGTCTGTGTTGCTACAACTAATGTGTAGCTCTCATTTGCTTTAAGGTTACATCTACAAATATTTGCTAGTCAGCCTTGGTGTGAGTAGGGGATATGGAGTACCACAAGCACAACAACATTATAGCAGCACGTAGTTAACACCCTAGTCATTGTGTCTTGCCTTACCTGTGATGATACTACCAACATTTTCAATAGGAGATTAAGAATTCTCTCTCTCTCTCTCTCTCTCTCTCTCTCTCTCTCTCTCTCTCTCTCTCTCTCTCTCTCTCTCTCTCTCTCTCTCTCTCTCTCTCTGTCAATGATCAACCTGTTCAAAGTGGTGTCTGAGGGAGTGATATTCATTTTAGGATAGACAAGTCTTTTAGGGAGAATCTGCATATAATTTCATGTTTGAGAGGTGCCTGTAGCAGAGAAATTACTTTGGAAATTATCATAATGGCAGGAAAATATAAATGAAAATTTCATTCAAAATTGGAATTAAAAGTGAAAAAGAAACAACATCATCGTGGATAGTACTTGTAAATTGGCAATTTCTAGTAAAGGTATTGAAGTACCTAATCTGATGAGTGTTATGAATGTGGTAGCAAATTGAAAATTGAAGATATGGTAAGAAGAGTGATGAATACAATCTTAAGAATTGGCATTGATCCAAAAACCAATTGGTCTCGTTGATTGGAAAACACGTTACAGCAAAGATATCAAAACTTTGGGGAAGTGAACTTGTGTAGCTAAATTCTTGCATTATAAAAGTGTTGCACTGACTTGATAAAAGGCAGTGCTATTAGATTCTGTTTATGACTAAAATTCACTTCATGATCCAGGCCATTTTGTGCTAGTAAGCTTCATTACTATTCATTGAATTAGTGTAGGAATCATTTTAAGATGATTAGCACTGCCTGAGCCAAGAAAGAAAATGGAGGTAGGGGTCTTACAAAAGGCAGGGAAACTATACAGAAACACACACCTAGACCAATAACTTTACTAGATTTTATGTTTCACATGTGGACTACAGTATGATATGTACTCCAATAAACAAATATACCAGTTGTATCAAGATCCACCAGACTTGGTTCAAGGATTGTGAAGGGTGTCACAAGATGGAAAGGGACATAGGGATCTGAGAAATATAGTTACTGGGTAAAACAAACATTCAATTTAGTGGATGGGTTTCAGAAGGTACATAATCAGAGGAGAGATCATTTCATCAAAAAGCAAGTAAGGTCTTTTGGGTCTCTTGTAAATGTTTAAATGGCTGTTTTGGAGAAAAGTACTAAAACGCTTATAGAATCTATATCCATTGTGGATAAGAAGATACAGAAGGAGCAATTTTGGAAACTGCTCAGTGAGAGGAAAGGGCTAAAACATACAACCTTTTTGAAAATAATGGGCAGGGAGATGCTAAAGGAGCAATTTCATCAGTTCATCAACAGACACAAAGCATGAAGATTAATGTAGTGAACATTAATCCGTGAGTCATATGAATAAAGGTAAACAGGACATTAAATGAACGGTAGAAAGAATAATATACACTGTTATGGCTAGAGCAATCAGGGGAAGTGTGGCCTAATGACGAAAGGTTCAAAAAGAGAGGTTTTAGAAAACCTAGTAAATAGCCAGAGAGAAACAGGTTAACAGTTCAGCACTGAAGGATCTAGCTGAAAAGTGGGTGCTACCCAAATTAGAAACATTAGTAAAACAGGAGGCTGATAGGCATAGAACACTGATTATTTTTGCCTTGAAAGATCATACACCAGACAAGGAAGACAGGGGAGAAAAAGAAAAAATACTTATTTGGAAGAAAGGAATTAGTGCGTAATAAAAGATCACTGAAGGATATAGAATTGTCAGATGCAATTTCAGTGATAAAAGAAAGAAGAATTGTTATAACCAAGATGTAAAGGGGTGATGAGTTATGGTTGCACTTGACTTGGAGTCACGTAGTCTGGAGGTGCAAAGGAAAGCTAAGAACAAAACAGAGTGGATTTCGGTGGGATATTCATTAAGTGTGTTAAGTCAGAGAAAGGGAGGGAGAAAAGCAATGAATACAGTTATAGGATAAAAAAAGAGATCCCAAATAAGGCAGTATGACAGAGCTGCCCCAACACCACCAACCAGAGGGCAGAGAGTATAAGGAGAAGGTATTTTCACATTAAAAGTAATGTATTTTAATATTAATGGATTAATAGTTTGTGGTAAAGAATGAGATTTGAAGGGTTGTGTAAGGGAAAATACTCTTAATATTGCAGGAGTCATGGAAGCAAAATCTTACCAAAGAGATAAGATCTAACCTGTTTTGCCCAGAGGGACATGCTAGTACGGAGAGAAGGAGAAGGCAAAGGAGGGGAAGGATTGACTCTCTTAATAAAAGTTAGCCTCAAGTTCTAACTGTAAGGAAGAAGTGCTTTGTAGTGTTGACATTATATGATCCTCAAAAAAGAATTGCAGTGATCCAGAAGTTATGGAGTGATGGTAAAGTACTGATGTTAGGGGATTTCAATTCTAAAGAGTTAAAGTGGGGAATTCATGAAGGCCCAAGTTTTTAGAGCTTATGCAGGAAAATTTCTTATACCCTCAAGTCAGGAAGCACACAAGAATTTAAGGAGCTGATACACCATCATTACTAGATCTATCTTCACATGATACACTAGTTGGAAAAATTGATTTTGTAATGGTCATGTTTGACTGTTGAGGAGCTGATACACCATCATTACTAGATCTTATCTTCACTTGATACACCATTTGGAAAAAGTGATCTTGTAATGGTCATGTTTGACTTTTTGGTAAAGAGAGTAAAAGAGCAGAGGTGGACAAGACATTCAGAGAAGATGTTATTATGGAAACTACACATTAGCAATTTCTGAAGTAACATAAATTTGGAAGTGGATTTGAGTTGCCAGGAACCAGGGCTTTTTGGTGAGACATAAAGTGAAATTTACATTGGAGTAGGAACATGGGTACCTTGAGTCTTATATACGGAAGAAATGATAAAAAAGAGGAAAGAATGGTTTAATAAAAGATGACAAAATGCAAAAGAGCCAACTAGCATTTGCAAGGTATTAGACAGGAAGGAATGAATACATAAGGATAAAAAGGGAACAAATAGGAACATCAGTGAAGGGAGCTAATGGGGAGGTGATAACAAGTAGTGGTGATGTGAGGAGATGGAGTGAGTATTTTGAAGGTTTGTTGAATGTGTTTGATGATAGAGTGGCAGAGATAGGGTGTTTTGGTTGAGGTGGTTTGCAAAGTGAGAGGGTTAGGAAGAATGGTATGGTAGTAAAAGCTTTACGGAAGATGAAAGCGGCAAGGCAGCGGGTTTGGATGGTATTGCAGTGGAATATATTAAAAAAGGGGGTGACTGTATTGTTGACTGGTTGGTAAGAGTATTTAAGTATGTATGACTCATGGTGGTGTGCCTGAGGATTGGTGGTATGCTTGCATAGTACGATTGTACAAAGGCAAAGGGGATAAAAGTGAGTGCTCAAATTACAGAGGTATAAGTTTGTTGAGTATTCCTGGGAAATTGTAGGGGAGGGTATTGATTGAGAGGGTGAAGGCATGTACAGAGCATCAGATTGGGGAAGAGCAGAGTTGTTTCAGAAGTGGTAGAGGATGTGTGTATCAGGTGTTTGCTTTGAAGAATGTATGTGAGAAATACTTAGAAAAGCAAATAGATTTGTATATAGCATCCCCTGGGGATAGGGGTGAAAGAATACTTCCCACGTATTCCTCGCGTGTCGTAGAAAGCGACTAGAGGGGACGGGAGCGGGGGGCCGGAAATCCTCCCCTCCTTGTATTAACTTTCTAAAATGGGAAACAGAAGAAGGAGTCACGCGGGGAGTGATCATCCTCCTCGAAGGCTCAGAGTGGGGTGCCTAAATGTGTGTGGATGTAACCAAGATGTGAAAAAAGGAGAGATAGGTAGTATGTTTGAGGAAAGGAACCTGGATGTTTTGGCTCTGAGTGAAACGAAGCTCAAGGGTAAAGGGGAAGAGTGGTTTGGAAATGTCTGGGGAGTGAAGTCAGGGGTTAGTGTGAGGACAAGAGCAAGGGAAGGAGTAGCAATACTCCTGAAACAGGAGTTGTGGGAGTATGTGATAGAATGTAAGAAAGTAAATTCTCGATTAGTATGGGTAAAATTGAAAGTTGATGGAGAGAGGTGGGTGATTATTGGTGCATATGCACCTGGGCATGAGAAGAAAGATCATGAGAGGCAAGTGTTTTGGGAGCAGCTGAATGAGTGTGTTAGCGGTTTTGATGCACGAGACCGGGTTATAGTGATGGGTGATTTGAATGCAAAGGTGAGTAATGTGGCAGTTGAGGGAATAATTGGTATGCATGGGGTGTTCAGTGTTGTAAATGGAAATGGTGAAGAGCTTGTAGATTTATGTGCTGAAAAAGGACTGATGATTGGGAATACCTGGTTTAAAAAGCGAGATATACATAAGTATACTTATGTAAGTAGGAGAGATGGCCAGAGAGCGTTATTGGATTACGTGTTAATTGACAGGCGTGCGAAAGAGAGACTTTTGGATGTTAATGTGCTGAGAGGTGCAACTGGAGGGATGTCTGATCATTATCTTGTGGAGGCTAAGGTGAAGATTAGCATGGGTTTTCAGAAAAGAGGAGTGAATGTTGGGGTGAAGAAGGTGGTGAGAGTAAGTGAGCTTGGGAAGGAGACCTGTGTGGGGAAGTACCAGGAGAGACTGTGTACAGAATGGAAAAAGGTGAGAACAATGGAAGTAAGGGGAGTGGGGGAGGAATGGGATGTATTTAGGGAATCAGTGATGGATTGCGCAAAAGATGCTTGTGGCATGAGAAGAGTGGGAGGTGGGCTGTTTAGAAAGGGTAGTGAGTGGTGGGATGAAGAAGTAAGAGTATTAGTGAAAGAGAAGAGAGAGGCATTTGGACGATTTTTGCAGGGAAAAATTGCAATTGAGTGGGAGAAGTATAAAAGAAAGAGACAGGAGGTCAAGAGAAAGGTGCAAGAGGTGAAAAAAAGGGCAAATGAGAGTTGGGGTGAGAGACTATCAGTAAATTTTAGGGAGAATAAAAAGATGTTCTGGAAGGAGGTAAATAGGGTGCGTAAGACAAGGGAGCAAATGGGAACTTCAGTGAAGGGCGTAAATGGGGAGGTGATAACAAGTAGTGGTGATGTGAGAAGGAGATGGAATGAGTATTTTGAAGGTTTGTTGAATGTGTCTGATGACAGAGTGGCAGATATAGGGTGTTTTGGTCGAGGTGGTGTGCAAAGTGAGAGGGTTAGGGAAAATGATTTGGTAAACAGAGAAGAGGTAGTAAAAGCTTTGCGGAAAATGAAAGCCGGCAAGGCAGCAGGTTTGGATGGTATTGCAGTGGAATTTATTAAAAAAGGGGGTGACTGTATTGTTGACTGGTTGGTAAGGTTATTTAATGTATGTATGACTCATGGTGAGGTGCCTGAGGATTGGCGGAATGCGTGCATAGTGCCATTGTACAAAGGCAAAGGGGATAAGAGTGAGTGCTCAAATTACAGAGGTATAAGTTTGTTGAGTATTCCTGGTAAATTATATGGGAGGGTATTGATTGAGAGGGTGAAGGCATGTACAGAGCATCAGATTGGGGAAGAGCAGTGCGGTTTCAGAAGTGGTAGAGGATGTGTGGATCAGGTGTTTGCTTTGAAGAATGTATGTGAGAAATACTTAGAAAAGCAAATGGATTTGTATGTAGCATTTATGGATCTGGAGAAGGCATATGATAGAGTTGATAGAGATGCTCTGTGGAAGGTATTAAGAATATATGGTGTGGGAGGCAAGTTGTTAGAAGCAGTGAAAAGTTTTTATCGAGGATGTAAGGCATGTGTACGTGTAGGAAGAGAGGAAAGTGATTGGTTCTCAGTGAATGTAGGTTTGCGGCAGGGGTGTGTGATGTCCCCATGGTTGTTTAATTTGTTTATGGATGGGGTTGTTAGGGAGGTAAATGCAAGAGTCCTGGAAAGAGGGGCAAGTATGAAGTCTGTTGGGGATGAGAGAGCTTGGGAAGTGAGTCAGTTGTTGTTCGCTGATGATACAGCGCTGGTGGCTGATTCATGTGAGAAACTGCAGAAGCTGGTGACTGAGTTTGGTAAAGTGTGTGGAAGAAGAAAGTTAAGAGTAAATGTGAATAAGAGCAAGGTTATTAGGTACAGTAGGGTTGAGGGTCAAGTCAATTGGGAGGTGAGTTTGAATGGAGAAAAACTGGAGGAAGTGAAGTGTTTTAGATATCTGGGAGTGGATCTGTCAGCGGATGGAACCATGGAAGCGGAAGTGGATCATAGGGTGGGGGAGGGGGCGAAAATTTTGGGAGCCTTGAAAAATGTGTGGAAGTCGAGAACATTATCTCGGAAAGCAAAAATGGGTATGTTTGAAGGAATAGTGGTTCCAACAATGTTGTATGGTTGCGAGGCGTGGGCTATGGATAGAGTTGTGCGCAGGAGGATGGATGTGCTGGAAATGAGATGTTTGAGGACAATGTGTGGTGTGAGGTGGTTTGATCGAGTAAGTAACGTAAGGGTAAGAGAGATGTGTGGAAATAAAAAGAGCGTGGTTGAGAGAGCAGAAGAGGGTGTTTTGAAATGGTTTGGGCACATGGAGAGAATGAGTGAGGAAAGATTGACCAAGAGGATATATGTGTCGGAGGTGGAGGGAACGAGGAGAAGAGGGAGACCAAATTGGAGGTGGAAAGATGGAGTGAAAAAGATTTTGTGTGATCGGGGCCTGAACATGCAGGAGGGTGTAAGGAGGGCAAGGAATAGAGTGAATTGGAGCGATGTGGTATACAGGGGTTGACGTGCTGTCAGTGGAGTGAATCAAGGTATGTGAAGCGTCTGGGGTAAACCATGGAAAGCTGTGTAGGTATGTATATTTGCGTGTGTGGACGTGTGTATGTACATGTGTATGGGGGTTGGGCCATTTCTTTCGTCTGTTTCCTTGCGCTACCTCGCAAACGCGGGAGACAGCGACAAAGTATAAAAAAAAAAAAAAAAAAAAAAATTTATGGATCTGGAGAAGGCATAGTGCTTGCATAGTGCGATTGTACAAAGGCAAAGGGGATAAAAGTGAGTGCTCAAATTACAGAGGTATAAGTTTGTTGAGTGTTCCTGGGAAATTGTAGGGGAGGGTATTGATTTAGAGGGTGAAGGCATGTACAGAGCATCAGATTGGGGAAGAGCAGAGTTGTTTCAGAAGTGGTAGAGGATGTGTGTATCAGGTGTTTGCT